>NW_027318174.1:0-7038 GCF_032062135.1 Pyxicephalus adspersus | reverse complement strand
AATTAAAAAAGAAATGACAGATAACATCTGGAGATCTGTAAGTTAAGCAGTGATGCCGGAAAGAATGAGATGGCAGTGTGTAAGGCGAGGATGTAAGTCAGTAAGAGGGAGATATCATTATTACATGGGGGTCAGTGAGTAAGATGAATATTTCAGTAAATGTGTGGATCAGTGAGTAAAATGACAATGTCAGCTACACTTGGGGGACATTGCAAAGGACAGGGATCTAAATAATACTTGGGGATCAGTATATAGGAAAAAGTCGTCAGTAACATTTGTGGATCAGTGAATATGATGGAGATGTCATTAACAGGGAGTAAGATGGTGATTTCAGTAACACTTGGAGATTTTTGAAAAAGACTGAAATTTCAAAACACTTCTGGGATTAGTGAGTAAAAGAATGATGTCAGTTACACTTGGGGATCAGTGAGTATGATGAAAATATCAGTAATACTTGGGAATCAGTGAGTAAAATGATGATGTCAGCTACACTTGGGGAACAATGCAAAGGACAGGGATATAAATAATACTTGAGGATCAGTATAAAAGGGAATATAAGTGGTTAGAAATATTTGGGGATCAGTGAGTAAAGTGAAAGTGTCAGTAACACTTGGGGAACAGTGAGTAGGATGGTAATTCCAGTAGTGTTTGGGGAACAGTGCAAAAGATAGAGCTATAAGTAATACTTGGGGATCAGTATGTAAGAACTTGTCATTACCACTTTGGGATCAGTGAATAGGATGGAGGTGTCAGTAACATTTGGGGATCGGTGAATAAGATGACGATTTCACTAACACTTGGCGATTATTGAATAAGACTGAAATGTCATTAACATTTGGGGATCAGTAAGTCCGATAGGAATGTTAGCAACACCTGTGGATCAATGAGTATGATAGAGATGTCAGTAACACTTGTGGATCAGTGAGTAAACTGGAAATGCCAATACCAATACGTGATTATTGAGCATGATGGAGAAGTCAAAGATCAGTAATGTCAGTTGCGTTCAGAGATCAGTGAACCAGGTGGTAAAGTCAATTAGCACCACATGGGACCGAATCAGTAATATGTTGACTGTTGGTCACGTCAGTTAGTGGATCAGTGAACAACATGACAATGTCATTACTACTTTGGGATCAATGAACACGATGGTGATGTTATTAAACCTTTAGGCTTTAGTTGGAGGACAATGTACAGAGCTCCTGCAAGTCAATATAATTCTGGCCACTGACACGGGGATCTGTAGGGATCAGTGGGTAAGAGTCTAATTCCAGTTGGTTATATTTCGAAGATTGGACTATTGTGGTGCCATCCCTGAGACTTAGTGAATCATTTTTAGTCATTTTTGTGCAACATAAAATGAAAAAAAAAGTTTACCGGTAACGGTTAACGATCACACGGACAGTTAGGATCAATAAAATGATACAAAAGACAGAAAACTCCGAACTGATTGCTTCTGATCCATAAAATCTATATAACATCCCTGGCACATCATAACCCACCAATTACATTCACGTATTTGCCTCAGTGAACATGCGCGCCACAGTCACTGCCATCCATAGAAGCTACAATTCGCACAAACCCAACCCCCTCCCCGCGTCACATTCTAAAAGATCATCAAAGAGGATCGCAAACAAGCAAAGCATAAATCTGCTTTATATTCCATTATTTCTCACATCCATGCTGATTTTTTTGCATTGGAAACCGTTTCCAAATCATAAAAGCGAATGTAGCGTAGAGAGAATGCCGGGGAAATATCATTGCGCACATTTTGCCCTAATAGGAATTCGCCATTACAAGCCGCCGTCTCTCTCCTACATTACCTTTTATTGTCGTCTTTGTGAGGAACGGCTTTCATCTGCCAGAATCAGCTCTATACCTGCAGACGGTGCCATCCTGCACCACCTGCGTCATGCCATAGTATAGGAGAATACATGGAGCAGATTGAAATAGGGTGAATGTAAACATTGACAATTCATTTCTTTTATTTGTTTCATTTGGAGCTGTTAGCTTCATCATTGCAGGAGTTCTATATAGAACTGGGGGGAGATGTTCAGTAGTCTTCATTTAAGATAGCAACATTGCCTCTCAGCTTGTTGCAATGTTCCAGTCTGACCACTAGGGGTGACAGACTGAGAAAACGCTTCCTTCTATGTGCAGCAGACTGATGGCATCATCTCACTGGGCTGCAGTCCACTTTTTTAAATAACTCTTTTATGGAGAACTTCTGTTTAATTGCTAATTTCTATCAGTGACTCTGTTGTTGATTTGATCTAATTTACTGTTAGTTTGAGTATGCAAAGATTTTGTTTGTTGTTGTCTCTGTCTACACTGATATTTACCTTATTTTCTATATTGCACCCAATACAAAAAAGTAGCTGATAGTAGCAGAGTAACAGAAAGATTAAATCATCACTGCTTCTCTATCACAGTCCAATCACAGGCTGGGTGCAGATCCAGGGCTCAGAGGATGTGGATTGAATTTTTTTGGCCTGAAGACTGAGGACATCTTGTGGTGGAAATGAAGTACTGCATGGGACAATTTTGCTGCTTATTAATTTTTGCAAGGTTTTTTTTGAGGACTGGAGATCCTCATAGGCAAACAATGAACAATGGCAGCATCTTTAGAAAAAAGTTTATATTTGTAATTGAATTTGTTTCATGATAGAGCCTCGCTCCCTGCTTGGGAGGTTTGTGCTGGAGACATTTTCCATCTGTTCGCCAGCTATTTGATATTAAAACATGATAAATGGTTACCATTAACAGAGTTCATCTCCCATTTTCCCAGATCTTTCCATATGAAGGCTGGGATGAGAGGGGGGATTGGGAGAAGTTCATGGTCAGTGTCATCTAGTGGAAAGACCGGGGAGGAGAGGAAGTGGGGACCGGCAGAATTATCTGACCTTTACACCTACACAGTCATATATATCCTCCCCAGGTGATGGCACCTACACACGCCATAGCGCTTCCATCATTCCCAGCACACCTTCTGGAAGATCTATTCTGTAATTCGAGACCCTTCGACCTCTAATGTTCGAATTTCATCCTCGGCTTGTCTCCGAGAGATGATTTATGACGTACATTAAACTGCAAATTCAGATTCCCATATGCGATTCATAAAGGCACTTCCTGTGGTGTGAAGGCATGTAGATAGGTCCAGCGATTAGATCATGAAATGTATTTAGCATGACACTGAGCAATGTCTGTACATCATGCGCCGCGGCGGAGCTGCACCTCCCCGGGGTACCAGATGACAAGAATGTGAGAGACAGCAACTGATTCTCTAATGTCAGCGGATGAACTAATGTGCAATGTGTCATTCTTGTTCATATCTGGAGGGGTGAAAAAAAAAGAAGAAAAAACATCATCACTAATAACAAAGAAAAGAGTTAAACTCATCAATTCTACAAATCTTTTTTACATTTTAACAATTTGCTCCTCCACCGACAGCACAACACAACCGGCCGCACTCTGTGCTATACGTTACAATCCCTTGACTGTTGCACTCTGCACACCGTATTGTGCGTATTCTATCGCTGGGGATTCAGTAAGAATTCGGCATTTATTCCCGTTCTGTTGCACTTTTGCAAGTAATAATTTAGAATAAATGTAAACGTTTGCCCTTCTGATTCCTTGAGCTAGGCTTTATATTTTGTAATGTTCCGGACGATGAGTTAAATCTTTTCTTTTTATATCAGTGTGGCCCTAGCGGTCTTCTCCTCTGATTTCCAACAACGTGGCTGATTAATGAAAGCTCTCCAAGGCTGGAAGGGATACACTTTCATCAGTAAAGCTGAGCGATCCAGCAAATCTGGAATAGTTTTTTTAAAAGTCATTTGCTATTTGTTGGAAAATATTTTCAATCTTAAACCAGATCCATTCCAGGTTTGCTGGATCATCCAGATTCACTAATTAAAATGTATCCTCTCCAGCCTTGGAGAGCTTTCATAAATCAAGCCCAATGTATTCCTTCACTGATAGCACCATATGCCTGTGATATATGTTACACTCTCTTACCCACTGAACCCTGTACATTGTATTGTTTTCATTATACTTTTAGGGATATTTGTAGGAAGATGGCATTTCATTCCATTTATAGGAATACCAAATTTTTACTGGTATTAATTAAAAATAAATGTAAAGATTCCCCTTCTGATCCAAACTTTTGCATTGTGCCATACATTACATACATTACATTCACCAGACTGACACTCTATACACTGTATTGGGTTGTTTAGGAGTTTGACATCTTTGCCAGTAATAATTCACAATAAATGTAGTTATTTAGTCGGTGAGGTAATTATTTTAATTTACCGAACTAATGAGTTAAACAAAGAAAAGATTCCCAAGGGACCTTTGACTCAAAAGCAGTAACTGATATTGTAGCAGGCTTTTGAAACCTTTATTCTTCCACAGGTAAAAAGGTTACCTGCAGGAATCCTCAGGGGCGTGTAATGGACAATGAGCTGAGCTGTAATAGGCTGAACAATAAACCAATAAGGCTTTTTCCCCCCGCCTATGAGTTTCTTCAATTTAGATGCATGATATCAATAATGGAAATGCAATCAGCATTATGACTATGAAAGGGTTCTGTGCTGCACTTAAAGTAGATCAAAACCCACTCAGGCAATCCAGGTTTGCTGGATCACCTAGGTTTTCTCATGATAGTCTATCTTTCTTCCAGAGCCTTAATTATTATTATTATTATTAATATTATTATTATTATTAATAATAATAATAATAATAATAATAATAATAATAAACAGGATTTATATAGCACCAACATATTACGCAGCGCTGTACATTAAATACGGGTTGCAAATGACAGACAAATACAGACAGTGACACAAGAGCTTACAATCTAGGAATGGAAAATGTTTAAGTGTTCTTGTAAAGGAATCACAGTAGAGACACAGAATATCCTGTACTGAGGAGCTAAAGAGTTTTATGGAAGGACATTAAAACACTTGAAATTTAGATGTTCAGGAAAAATATTTACACATAAAGGGTCAGTTTATAAATGTTTTCACCCAAGATTCATCCAATATTTACCCAAAATGTAGTTATTTTTCTCATTGAATTTTTTTTTTAAATATATGAAGCAACTTTTACTGATGATACGTTTTACTAATTGAATCCAATGTGATAAATGTGTGAATTTTGTGTATAAATTGGGTGAAACATTTATAAACAGACCCCAAATAGTAACAGCGAGAGGAGAAATTGTTGCAAAATTATTTTTTTTATATTTTTCTCTGAACTCCAAACTCTTAATAATGCTCAGTGAGCTGCTGGGGGTAAAATGTAATTTATAAAAATGATCGAACTTCAGTTCTTTTAGCATTTTTTGTATTTTTATGTTTATTATTTATGTGTTTTGTGTTTTTTGTTTGGTTTTATTTATTTTTTCTTTTTGTGAAAAATGTAAATAAATGACAGGCTATTTTTTTTTCTTAGCACAAGATCTGATCCAACACATAACCCTTTAACAAACCCCATCCACTCTTAAAAATTACTTTTATTTCACCTAAAATGTTAACTTTTCACAGATTTTTTTTTCGATTTTTGCAAGCATTGAAAACTCCAAGTTCTGCTCGCCACTTTTGAGTGTGTTAGACCTTCAGCAGCCTAGACCCCCAGAGGATCCAAATATTGTCAAATGTTGTACTATCTTGGTAAATAAGCTTAAGTCCATCCAAGAATAAAAATTATTTATATGTTGCAGCCTACCAATTTGTTGATTTAATGGCTGTAATATTTTTTCAGCTGGTGATCCTACTGGTAACACTCTTCTTGTTCAAAGGTGATAAAACTCTTTGATTTTACTCAACCCCGCCCCCTATAGGTGACCACAGGTGAAGCAATCTTCTCTATAGAGAAGACGTGTTGTCACTTGTGGCTGCTTTTCCTGATTTAGGCTACAGAACCCTTCCCTTGATATCTTTATACCCTGGATGGGAAGAGGTTCTGTAAAGGGAACTTCTAACACTGCTTTGGATTTGAATGCAGCAGATAATGCAAAACAATATATTTAAGATAAATTACTAGATTGTAAGCTCTTCGGGGCAGGGTCCTCTCCTCCTGTATCACTGTCTGTATTATTCTGTCATTTGCAACCCCTATTTAATGTACAGTGCTGCCTAATATGTTGGTGCTATATAAATCCTGTTTAATAATAATAATAATACATTTATATGGGCAGTGAGGTTGTGCTCTCTCATTTTCAAGAACCAGACACGTGGTCGGGGTGGTACATATATCACAGGGAGCCACAATGGGGGCAGAATTGAGACAGTGCCACCTACTGTCATGGTGGTTCACCCACTTGCTGGTTCATTAACAACCAGCATAGCGGTTGGGGCTGTTGATTGACCTGCAAGGCGCCAACCACCGGTAGCCACCTGGGACCCGCTGTTCCCATCACATGACAACAGTTTTTTTTTTTGGGATAGCAACATTTAAAACAAGAAAATGATAACTAGAATCCAACGACTCTTTTATAGATAATCAGCAAACCCAACGTCTCCACATTTGTCAAGAAGATCTCATGGCCCATTGAGCCCCACTCGCATTTTTTAAATAAAGTATTTGCCTCTCGCGTATTGCCACCGTGGTGTAATTAACCAGTGACACAGAAGAGCAATGATACACCTCGTATGTTACATCAACCCTGAAGAAGTGATATTAATCAGTGCTGCAGGAAGGCGGCGGAGTGCTGAATGTCTCCGGCACATCTCTGGATTGCATTATTTGTCACCTCCGAGACCGGTGACAGTAGAACGTAACGGCCCAGCTGTATGCGTCTTCTAATAATTCCTGATAGCTGTATCTTCGGGACACCTTGATGCATGAACTGCCGGGCCGCCTGGGACTATTACACCGGAACATTTAGAAAGAATTACTCATGGGTTCGGCTCTTCAATAAATGACATTTCAGAGTTACATTTGCATGAAGAATAAACTTTTATGCAAATCATTTTTTTGAGATGACGGCAGTCACAAATAGCTTTGGCCAATGCTCAACAGGTAATTTCCCATTGG
>NW_027318173.1:1527-7040 GCF_032062135.1 Pyxicephalus adspersus | reverse complement strand
TTACAACAAATTGGAGGTTGGTGGATTCTCTTTTCAAAGGGTCCTTGCTAGTATTTCATTCATTAGCAGCAATGCATATTTATTAATTTTTTTTTCTTTTACTTTGTATTATATTTTTATTGGTTACTGTTTGTGGTCAACAAAGCTTTGGAAGTTTTGTTTCTGTGTCTGCATGTAACTCTGAGTCATATGGTAATTGTCAGCACATTTTCTTGTTGTACTTGTTTGCTGATGAAGCTGTGTTTTTCAATAATCATTTTTGTCCATTCTTATTCATGACTTCTTGTATATAACAGAAAAAATCTGTGGTTTTGACAGGTCACAGGTAACACAGAGGTATCTTTCTATAGCATTGTAATATTGGTTACAGGTTTTGGTAAATACAGATTTTTGTACTTGAATAAATATAGATTTTTGGTACATGAGAAAAATAAGACATCCCCTAAAAATAAAACCTAATGTGCTTTTCAGAGGTAAAAAAATATAAGACCGTGTCTTACTTTTCGGAAACACAGTAGTGTGTGAAAAAAGTTAACACAACTACATTGCCTTTTTTTTAAATGTAACTTATACGTGTATCATTAACAAGACAATATCTTGATCAAACATGATCACAGATAGCAGAACATCTTCAGGCTGAACTGATGCACTTTATTTAATGGTATTTAGTCAGTGTCACAATACCGGTATATGAAATGTTTAGGAAGGATGTTTTTTATTTGTAAGCTTTAGGATATGCAGAAGAAAAAACAAATCTGCAACAACTATCACCTCTATACACTGTAACTGCAGTTTATTATTGAGTACTTTGCTAGCTTTAGATATTGCAGCTTGGCAATGTATGCTGGTATTAAGTCTATGATCTACCAGAACTCCCAAATCCTTTTCTATTTCTTACTCCCCCAAATGTATTCCCCCTAGACAGTATGAAGCATGCATGTTGTTAGCTCCCACGTGCATAACATTAATTTCTTTGTGTCAATTGCAGCACGGCAAGGGCATCTGAAGGACCAGTTTACAAAGGAGTCTGCAAATGCTTTTCTCGTTCTAAAGGACATGGTTTTATAACACCTGAGGATGGAGGACCTGATGTGTTTTTACATATCTCTGAGTAAGTGCTAAGACCTGCAATTTTAAAGTACATTACTGTTCATTATTCCTTACACATTGATGAAATATAATGTTTTCAATCACAGCCTGGCAATATTATGGTCCATCATTACTATCCCTTGATTACAATGGGAAATTGGTTGGATAACTATTTATTATCATAGGTGGCCCCACTGGCCATGAAAACCTGCTTAAATTTATAAATGCTTCACTCTAAACTAAATGAATTTAATTATTTGCAAAACACTAAATCAATTTGTTTCATTGGGAATGTTTGTGTGTATATTTATATGTCTTAGAATACTTTGCTGGCTATCTAACATTTTCCGCTGCTTAATACATTAAATTCGCGGCTCGAAATGTTTTTATGTGTTTGAGTCTATTGTTCATAATTTATCCAAAAACACCTTTTATAAATACTCATCATTTTGGTATGAGTGGCAGAAATCTAACATGCAAACAGTAAGACAAGTCCAAAATGAGAGTTTTGTCTCCATAGATGTACTAAGAAAGCAAATTGTTTAAGCGAGACAAAGTATAGAACAAAATTAATGAAATTAGATGGTAGTGGGTACATTAGGCCTGCAGATTTCCTCCCCACCTGCTTCAAAACAAAAAGGAAGGTGTTCTGTAGTCCAGAGCTCAGAACAGTTCTACCTGACAACAGTTAAATTTCATTTTTCATTTACCCTGCTATTGGCTAACAAAATTTATGGCACAGCTGGAGCTTGTGAGAATCAAACACATAATGTTACATACACCTGCTAATAAGCACTTACAGTTTGGAAGGACAACTTGCACTACAGGCAATGCTTTTCTTCTTTGTAATTCAGTGACACTGTGATAATGGAAGATATGTCTCTTGCTATCTTAGCATGAATGCAGATATACAGCCTTCATAAAAGGTTCAAAGGAAACAGTTTGGCAAAATTATGGTTGACAAAGCACCAGGACTCCATGGAATACATCCATGTATGCTCAAAAAGCTGAGCCCGGTATCTCAAAGCCATTTTTTCTAATTTTTAGAGACTCTTTAGTCACTGGCAAGGTACCAATGGACTGACGTAGGGCCAATGTGGTACCTATCTTCAAAAAGGGAGCAAAGTCATTACCAGGTAACTACAGACCGGTTAGTTTAACGTCCAAAGTTGGAAGGGTCCTAGAGAGTTTGATAGAGAACCACATAGAGGAGTTTCTGCTAGAAAATAATATTATAAGTGATAGTCAGCGAGACTTCAAGAAGGACAGAAGTTGTCAAATAAATTTTACTCTCTTTTTATGAGGAAGTAAGTAAACAGGTAGACAGTGGAGTAGCAGTTGATATAGTGTACCTGAACTTCACTAAAGCATTTGACACTGTACCCCACAGACGGGTAATATGCAAGTTAGGGTCAATAGGTTTAGAAAAGTCAATCTGTAAATTGATAGAGAACTGGCTTAAAGATCACATCCAGAGAGTTGTAATTATTGATTCATACTCTGAATGGTCTAAGGTTATTAGTGGGAAGTTTAAGCTCCGGATAAGGAAGGGATTCTTCATTGTAAGGTCTGTGAAAATGTGGAATCGGCTCCCTCAGGAAGTAGTTTCAGCAAGTTCTAAAGAATGCTTTAAGAAAAAGCTGGATGATTTCTAGAAGCACAGAATATAACTGGATATTAGGGATTTAAAGTAAAAATAACAGAGATCCAGGGAACATCCAATTGCCTTATGGAATCAGGAAGGAATTTTTTTTCCCTGTTGGAGCAAATTGTACCAGGGATTTTTTTTTGCCTTCCTCTGGACCAACTATGACCTATAGGGTTTTACATTTGGGATATGTTCATTTCCCTAGTGGTTGAACTTGATGGACTTATGTCTTTTTTCAACCTAACCCACTATGTAACTATTCATCCTGTTTGCCCCCCAGCCTGCTATGATTTTACTGTTTCGCTTTTCCTATGCTTAAGCATTTCATGCTCCCCCTCAAAAAAAAAAAAGAAGGAATGTGGGGATAAGCTGGAAGATCTGTGAAAAAAAACATGTAGTTCATTTTTACCACATTTAAAAAATAAAGAGTCAAGGAACAGGTTTCACATCTCTGAACTAGGTAGACCTGCTTAACATCTATTTAAATTTTCTTTATTGGCAACTGATGCTGGATAAGTCCAGAATATATGGTATTTTAATATATTCTCTGGCTGTCCCTCAAAGGGGCTGACGATCTAATGTCCCTACTATAGTCATATGTCTTTAAAATAGTCTGGGGTCAACTTTGGGAGGAAAGTCAATTAATCTAACTGCATGTTTTTGGAATATGGGAGGAAACTGCAGTACCCGGAGGAAACCCATGCAAACACAGGGAGAAAATGCAAACTCCATGCAGATAGTGTCCCGGCGGAGATTTGAACCTGGGACCCAGCACTGCAAAGGCAAGGTTGCTAACCTCTGAGCCACTGTGCTGCTGTTTACAAAAAAATCATCTGTGAATAACTGGCACATACTGTATGATCCACTGAACATGTCTTTAATTTTCAGCAAACCAGCAGCATATCCCATAAGGGAATGAAGAGGGAAATACGTTTTAAAGCATGAAAGTAAAACTTGTTTCATTTGTAGATAATATTAAACAGCCAAATAGACTAGGAAAGTGCATTTATACAGTATATAAAGTAAAGTATTTAATTTGTTTTATATATAGAATGCATTAAATATAAAAATGAAGAATCCCCAAAACGTTTTAACTATAATAGCCAAAAAATCACTTCCGAGCATGTAGGCTCCTTAGATGACAAAGGAAAGGCAAATTTATGAAATTCCAGCTCTGTGTACAGGAAAATGATGGAGGTCAAGTTCTAAATTGGAAAAGTATTGTCACAGCCTTAAACAAAGCACAATGGTTCAAAATCGAACTGAGCTCTGTTTGAAGCCATTGTTTCAATTTTTTAGAGACCTTTTAACCTCCTGGGCGGTTCGTTTCTGTCCAGATTTATATGTCTAAAAGCGGTACATTGTTTTTCATGAAAATTTATTTTACAGTATAATATATTAGTATGAGTATAATAATATATATAATAAGTTTGAAACACAAAATCATGTCAAAATAATACATTACATACATTTTTTAAAAATAAATTTAAAAATGTATTAATAAACTTTGACATGATTTTGTGTTTCAACCTTTATTATACTCATACTATTATACTATAAAATACATTTTCATGAAACTCAATGCGCTGCTTTGAGACATATAAATGCAGTGTATTGCATTACAGTTATTTTGTAATGAATGCAATACAAAATATTTTGAAATTCCCCCCAGTGGCAGCTGTACGCACCGACGTCCTCGGGAACTCATGGGGAGCGTCAGCGCATTCGCCGGGGAACAGATTGAAGAGTAGGGCGTGGCCAGAGGATGGCAGGACGCCGGGACCAGGTAAGCCTTTATTTTTTACAATAACTACTCCGAATGTGTCTCTGGGTTACCGTTTTCAGCTTGTTTTTTTTTTTTACACCGAGTCACACTTGGGGTTACCGCTGGGGAGGTAATTACTGGCTTGGTATCGATGGGTTACCAAAGGCCAATGTGTTAACCATCTTTAAACAGTGGGAAAACCGTTACCAGGTAACTGCAGACCCGTATTTTTAATTTCTATAGTTGGGACAGAGAGTTTGAGGACCACATACGGTTCTGTTTAGAATAAAAACAGTGTGTTTAAAAAATTGAATGAAGCTTAAAATCCTTATAATAGCTTTTATTTCAATATAGGCAAATGCATTGGGAACACAGTACATTCTACTCCAAATCAAAACATGAAGAAATATTTATCAAATGTGAGTTATTCCATTACAGAAAATAGAATAATAAGCTGTTAAAATACCAGTGTGGAGTTCAGTTAGTGATGTAATTAATTCTGTGAAAGATATCAGTTATGGCCCCTATATAAGGCAGTGTTTTCCCCAGAATTTTTTTCCACTAGGTGGAGGGAAGCTGTAGCCTGGTGGTCAAAAGGTGGGCATGATGCAGCAAATATATTGTTCCCAGTTGTGTATGCCTCAGGTATCCTATAACACTATTATTGTGTCATTGTTCTACCTACCTCCTATACTTTGTTCCAACTTTTTGATGCCTCCCCACTTTCCTTTTTGTAGGGCGTTTTTTACATTTCTAATGATGAGACAGAGATGACAAAGTTGTGTAATGTGGACTAAATAGCAAAATTATACTGTTCAGTTTAATTTATTATATATGTTCAAAAGACAACAAGTACAATTGCCATATAGTTTTTACAGAACATCAGTGTAGTAAGGTATGGGAACTAAATAATTTGATATGTAGGAAACCACCAGAACGGTTTCCATATGTTTGTACCAAAATATCATAGTATGCACACAATTGCATATCAACATTAGACCAAATATATAT
>NW_027318173.1:0-1129 GCF_032062135.1 Pyxicephalus adspersus | reverse complement strand
TATGGTGTCATCGCAACATAAAATCTCTGCCCATCAAAGCATGCTACCCTGTTACACAGTACTGGTCGCTTTAACCCCTAAACCCCAATTTCTCTGGAATGGGTGGGTGCAGGTAAACAAAATTAGAGGTGCAAGTGGGCGACATTTGTGGCTAACACCTTTTAAAATTGCATCGCTATGGCATCGTCAGAAAAAAAATCTGCCCATCAAAACGTGCTGCTCAGTTACTCAATGTTTGCTTCTAACGCCTGGACCCCAATTTCTCTGGAATAAGGGCAGTGCAGGTAAACAAAATTATAGGTGAATTGGCATCAATATTCACAGGTGACCCCCCACTTGCACTTACATTTTTGGTTTGGTACATATTCCTGTTCAAGAGAAACTGGGGTTAAAAATAGGGAAGTGGATAGGGTAACATATTATGACAGGTATATTCTTTTAGGTAAAAATTTTGGGGCTGCATCCCAATGCTCCTTGCTTTGTAAATGGCCCCATTTTTTTTTTTAATTTCGACCAATTTAATTTAGACACAGTTTTGAAACAGCAACCCCAATGTTCAATTTTCACTAGTTTTTAAACTCATGACCCCTCATATCTTGAAAATTTTTAAAGTTGGGGAGATGCTATGAGGGTCCCCTGTGCACCCTGAAAAAATGAAAAAGTTGTTTATAACACCTGTTATGCATAACACTACGCATAAAAGAGTAGACAACCTATTTAAACAATGTAGTGAATTTGTTTTCTTTTCCTTTGACACTTAAAAAAAAGAAAGGGGTAAAGCCCTTTCACTTATGTCTTTATCATTATGCCAGAATGGGAGCGCAGTGCCTCCTGGCATACCCACCTCACGCATCCCAGGAGGCTCTTGGCTGCTCCCTCTGCACATGCCATGATGTCGTGCATACGCAGAAGGAGCTCTTTCTTTAATGGAAGAAAAAAATTGCCGATCTAATGCATGTGCAGTGAGGGGCATGGGCAGAATAGGCTTTTTCCTACATTGGTGGAAAAAAAGCCGATCTTGCCCATGCACAGAGATTGGCCTGCACCACTGCTGGAATGCGTCCCCCCTAGGGATGCGGTGATCCAGGTGTTAAAGACAGCCAGATGTTAAAGGCTACAAGGTAGAAAA
>NW_027318172.1:0-7042 GCF_032062135.1 Pyxicephalus adspersus | reverse complement strand
CACTGCAAAGACTGGATTGCTAAGCCCTGACCCACTGTACTGCCCTTACTGTTGGTGGGACAATGCTAATTCAAAGGCACATGTCGGCTTCAGTCCGACAAAGCATCCTCCATTGGATCCCAAGCTTCACAAGCTTCTCCTCTAAGGTTCAGGACCCCATCTCTCTCTCTCTCTTACTCTCTCTGGAGCTGTGTTTCTCTTTTTAACAAAGAGGAACCCTTGGAACCATTTTAGGGGTTTGAAGGAAACCCTGCTATAATTATTATATCCACAACCCACAGTAGATCCTGTTGTAGTCGCCAGTCATTGAGAAGAATGTCACCCTTAAAGATAGCCAAGAAGATCATTGGTATCTATTAAACTGACCTGACAGCTTATTGCTCATGGAACCCTTAGCAACCTCTGGAGGAACCCTGATTGAGAAACACTGGTCTAGGGCTTGGAGTTCCACATGGTAACAGGCCATTCAGGGGAAAATTAGAACCAAGAATATTCTAAAAAAAAATTATAATCCTCACCCCGCCACCTAAAAGGGCCTAATCACTAAAGGGCCACTACATACAGTACATGTGTTTAACTTTTAGAGTATGGTTTAGAGGTTTTATGTACCTTTGTCCCATGATGGGGCAGATACCTAAATTCCATATTTTTTAATAGGGTTTCAAAATAGGCCTCCAAAACAAACCCTAAATCTATTATAGGGGACAGGAAGACAATGCCCTGTACCTCAATTATGAGACCCCTGTCCAGTCCATTTCCACTGTTGAGAGAAGGCATGGGGTTTGCATGGGTATCTTCTGTGTACTTCAGTTACCTCCCACATACCAAAAACTTGGGTTAGTTGGCTTCCCCTCCAAATTGTTCTTAAACTCTGTTAATGACATGACTATGGTAGGGATGTTGGATTGTGAGCCCCTTTGAGGGACAGTTAGTGACTTTGTAAAGTGCTGGGTAATATGTTGGTGCCATATGTATACAAGTTATTATTACAAATATGGACAGGAAAGGGGGGCACACTTGCTGTCCAGTTTCCTAGTCATTTAGACTCCATGCTTGGAAAAGCAATTGGGTAGGATAATAAGAGGACTCCATGCTACATATTCTTTTTAATAAGACAATTGTCTCTTTAAAATGTTTCCAAATAATATTGTAACCAGACCATTTTCAAACTTAGGGCTCAGTTCCCAGAAAAAGGGAAACATCAAGCATGTGCACCCCATGTTCATATCAGTCCTAATGCTTTTTCTAAGCAATAGGAGCTGTATAGTTGAGGGGCAGGATCTCTCCCCCTCTGTTCCTCACAATGTTTACCTAGACTTGGGTTAAAGCTCAACTCTAGACTTAGGTCTATCTGATATTGGAAGAACAATGGACAATTTTTAATACTACACAGTATTTTTATAGCGTCATCATATTACGCAGCGCTGTACAAAGTCCATAGTCCTGTCACCAACTGTCCCTCAAAGGAGCTCACAATCTATTGTCCTTCCCTATTTAATATACAGCACTGTGTAAAATGTTGGCTCTATATAAATCCTGTTTAATAATAATAATACCATAGTCATATGTCATTTATACAGTCTAAGGTCAATTTTTGGGGGAAGCCAATTAACTGAACTGCATGTTTTTTAGATGTGGGAGGAAACCCACCCTGACACATGGAAAACCTCCAAACAGATAGGATCCTGAGCGAGACTTGACCCTGTCACCTACCGTTTCAGAGGCAAGAGTGCTAATCACTGAGCCACCATGCTGAGGCTATTTATGAACTATATTTTTGGAATTATTCTTAACATATATGGTGTTGCACAACTGTCAACGTATCTCATTTGGGCCCAAAAATGCCCACTTATATTTCCCATCCCCTCCAAATCTCTACCATTCATGAAATCCATTTCCTTTTTTTAAAAAACAGAAGCAGTCTGAAGATTTTGGGCTCAATCCATTGCAAGAAGATGTATTCAGAATCTGTACTAAAGTTTACCTGCCCTTCTGGGCCACCAAACATTTCTATTGATAATGGAGGCAGTCTAACTCAAATCAGTCAAAAAACAACAAATCAACTCAAACCAGTCAAACCATATTGGTCAAATTGAGTTGAATTTCAAAAATTTTTAAATTTCTGTTTGAGATTTTTTAGGTAACTAAGCACAATGACCTATACCATGTTGTAAAATTTAAATATTTATTTCGTTAAATCCATAATAAAGAAAAACTTGAGTACATTGTACAATCATTTAGGTGCGAAGTGAAGAGTCGAGTTCTACGAGGTTTCCAGTGACGTTGGTGCGGGCGCCGTTTAATGCGGGCGGAGTGAAACGCGTCAGAAACAGGACAACTCCTTTCTTTTCCCTTCGAATTCAAATCATTTTGTATTGGAGTCAATACAAAATAGCTGTATTGAGTCCAATACAAAGAAATTTTCATATAATATATATTTATTATATTATATATAAAAATCATGTGGTAGTGTACAGTTATATTACATTTTTAAATCTATTTTTTTAATAGATTTTTTTTTTTTTAAAGTTTATTAAAAATGAGTTACATTTATAAACTACTGGACGTATTTTTGGGAGTCATGGCTAAGAATTATAGCCTTCAGTGTAAAATAAATTTTTATGCAAAAAAATTGTAACGCCTTTTGCATGGAAATTTGGACAGAATTGGACCGCTAGGGGGGTTAAACAACAAATTTCCATGCAAAACAATGTACCGCTTTTGACAAAAAAATACGGACATAATCAGAACGCCAGGGAGGTAAATGGTATACAACATGCTCCCTCCACATCTCCAGAAGAACCAAATCAATCAGATGTTATCTAGACCTTTCTCTATACCTTTTATTACTACGTAAGTAAACTGTTACAATTTCCTCCCCCCAGAAGTAGTTTTCTGTAATGTGAAATATATAAGTAAGTTGTACAGGTTACCTCCATTCTAAGCTTAAAGTGAATGACAACCCCTTAAAAGAGAAAGCAATGTTTTTTTTATCAAGTATATGTCTTTTACATATGTTTGTGCTTTACATATAACAATACATAAGCTTTTCTTTTCTTGTTATTCCATGTTATCAGTCCAAGACCCACTAACAAGAGAGGGAATTCAAAACCTGAGCTATACAGGTCCTGTATATCCAATATATAGATGTCCTGCCAATCCGTTAAAAGGGGTTAGGCAGAGTTGTCTTGTTTCTGACGTGTTTCACAGAAAGAGCTTCTTCAGGGGAAGTAGAGCCTGGTAACACTATTACAAATAATATTAAAATATTAAAATATACATATCAGATATGTACAAACAGTAATGTGAAATAGAGGTGAGTGGAAAAGAAAAACAGACATACTAAATCCAGAAATCCAACCAGATTCAGAAGGGATGAGATGATTACCTATTTTTTAAATTATTTTTGGTGAATAATCAATATCAATGGTTTCCTGCAATAAAACAAAAAAATCCTTCTTATACCTAGAAATCATAGCCGTGATTTATTAAAGTTTCAATAAAAACATGAATATAAATATCAGTGGATAAATATACAAACAGAAGTTTTCAAGAGGGTGGGAATAACATGATGACATTCCCCAATACCCTAAAAACATAGAACAATTACCATACATGGTAATTGAACTGAGAAAATAGAAACCAGCAGAGTTAAGGAAAGGCCATAAACATTGGGTCATAACAAATGATTTGAGATAACGCTGGATTGAACCATTGCATGATAGAAAGATGGACATTTATCTACTCTATAGAAGGAACTATGACAAAAGGATGTATCATAACAAAATACAGTATGGATACCACTTCCAAAAAACATATAAAAATCTTAATAGGAGAATAAAAAAGGAGAAAAGCAAGGAGCCAAAAAAGATATTGGAATAGAGAAAACATAAGAGTGAAAGGGTCAGGAAGGGCTAAAAAGCTGAACAAGGGTGGATGAGGGGGCATCCAAAAAGTTTGTTAAAAACCATATCAGAGATTATAAAGAAAGGAGGCAACTGTAAAGGTTGGTTAACCACAACCATGATTGCCAAATAGAAATTGACCATAGAAGTCCTAGAGGCCACTAATTATTTGGTAACAGAGTTTTCTTGCACTATTGTTTAACTCCCAAAAGTGAAGGGGTCTTCTAGGCATAGGCTTTGCTCTGTTTGATAGCTATAAATTTAAGCAGATTGCTCATAAGAAACAAATTGATCATTTTGTAGACTCTAATCTAGAGTTTACCAACTTTGGGGCCAAACCACCCAATATCTACATCCTGTCAGCCACTAAATCGGGTAGGTGAGTAGGAAAGGACATACTCGGCTATACTCTCTAGGGTGAGGCAACATCACATACTATGAAGGAAATCTCAAGTGCTAAAACATTATTATAATTTTTTGGGATGACCTGCCATATATATCATTCCAATTCCAATAAAAGACACTGAAAGCTCGCTCTATCAGTACCAGGTGGGAACAGGGGATTATGAGAGAGACACAATAGTGGGTGAACAGATTAGGCTAGTAGAACTTTTCACCGAGTCCTATATGGCTATGGAGGGTGAGTGAAAATAGGCCTGAACTCTATGGAATAAGGAGGAAGGAGGGACCATAAAGGGAGCATAAGGGAGCTGGACGAATATCAACCCAGTCTAATAGGGCCCACAGTCCCGATACAAACGAAAGAGTGAAAGAACCTAATGTTGAGACCTTTTGGTCCTAATTGTTAACATCTTTAAATCAGTTCTCTTTTCTGGATATCTTTTCACATTTTTATCTTTTTAGTTATACTATAAATATACTTATTCCTCCAAACTTTAATAATCCCCTTGTGAAATGAGTTCATACAATATGTTCCGATTTTTTATCCTTCATACTTCTTGCATGCTCTTGAATGTATTCCTTGAATATTTTTGTTGTTTGTTCTAAATTCCTGAAATACTCTAATTTGTGTTTGTGTGATGCACAGGTTCTATACTATTCATTTTCTTAGCTACTGAGTAGGGTCATTTTCAAATGTACATGTCACTGAGTGATGTGGACACGTCGGTCCTGATTTAATAAGCTCCCCAAGGCTGGAGAGAATACACTTTCATCAGTGGGTGATCCAGCAAACCCGGAATGGATTTCCTAAAAGTCATTTGCTATCTGTAAGCAAATGTTTTCAATTCTGGACTAGATCTATTCCAGGTTTGCTGAATCACCCAGCTTCACTGATGAAAGTGTATTCTCCCAAGGCTTGGAGAGCTTTACCCCCCTAGCGGTATTCCCGAGTCTGACTCGGGGTCGATTCTACATCCAAAAAGTGGTAATCCCAAGTCAGACTGGAGGTACCTAAAAGCAGCAAAAAAACCCCACTTACCTTCTTCTGTTGCTGTCACCCGGCATCCTGCTGGTCCCTGCAGGTCCTGGGGGCACGTCTGCCTTCTCCGATGTAGGGACTTCCTACGGGGTTTCCCGGTGATGTCAGTGCATGCGTCGGTGCATGCGTTGGTACAGCCGGGACTTAGCGGTGGGAAATTCAAATAGTTTTATATTGGATTCAATACAAAATAGCTGTATTGAGTCCAATACAAAGAAATATTCATGTAATATATAAATAATATTTAAATAAATTATATATGCTGCTGTACAGTTATATTACATTATACATTTTTTTTTTTACAGATTTACAGATTTTTGTGTTTTCTCTATTTTTATTATCTATTATTATTAAATTCATTAACTATTAGACATGTGTCAGTGAGTTATATAAGTATTATAGGTCTACAATGTAAAATACATTTCCATGCAAAAAATTGTACTGCTTTTTGCATGGAAATACGGCCAGAATCAGACCGCTAGGGGGGTTAATAAATCGGGGACATCTTGTGTTGGCTATCAAGCAGTGGGTTCTTCTGAAGGATATATAGCTGTTGATGGTGCCATGGGAATGGGCCAGCACTGGATCCACTGGAAATGGTGGTGGGGACGACAATAATGGTTGAGTATAAAATAACTTAATTACAATTAATTAAGGAATTACAAACTTTAAATGGAGATGTGCTTTAATGTTCATTTACAGATTTTCTTAAAACTCAACATTTTTATTTTACATAAAAGGGTAGACAACCCTTTTATCTAAAGTAAAAGTCCGATTTAAAAAAAAAAAAAGTGCAGCACCTCCCCCTCCTGTCTTCATCACTGCGGCAATCAAGACTGCATGGGAGCACAGAACCACCTGGGATACCGAAAAGGCTGTTTCCTCTGCTCATGCCTAAAGGGGCATTTTCCTCACTAAGTGGAAAGAAATGCCGATCTCATGCATGCGTAGTAAGATCGTCTCTCTTTCTTTTCCCCTTTTATATATGCTGCTGTACAGTTATATTACATTATACATTATTTTTTTTTTTAACAAATTTTTGTGTTTTCTTTTTAAAGTTTATTTAATAAATGTATTAACTATTAGACATGTGTTGGTGAGTTATATAAGTATTATAGGTCTACAATGTAAAATAAATTTCCATGCAAAAAATTGTACCGCTTTTTGCATGGAAATACGGCCAGAATCAGACCGCTAGGGGGGTTAATAAATCAGGGACATCTTCTGTTGGCTATCAAGCAGTGGGTTCTTCTGAAGGATATAGCTGTTGATAGTGCCATGGGAATGGGCCAGTGTACTGCAGCACTGGATCCACTGGAAAAGGTGGTGGGGACGACAATAATGGTTGAGTATAAAATAACTTAAAAAGGAATTACAAACTTTAAATGGAGATGTGCTTTAATGTTCATTTACAGATTTTCTTAAAACTCAACATTTTTACTTTACATAAAAGGGTACACAACCAACCCTTTTATATAAAGTAAAAATCAGATTTTTTTTTTAAAAAAAGTGCAGCACCTCCCCTTCCTGTCTTCATCACTGCTGCAATCAAGACTGCATGGGAGCACAGAACCACCTGGGATACCTAAAGGGCTGTTTCTTCTGCTCATGCCTAAAGGGGCATTTTCCTCACTAAGTGGAAAGAAATGCCGATCTCATGCATGCGTAGTAAGATCGTCTCTCTTTCTTTTCCCCT
>NW_027318171.1:0-7045 GCF_032062135.1 Pyxicephalus adspersus | reverse complement strand
TGTCTGTATTAGTCTGTCATTTGCAATCCCTATTTAATGTACAGCGCTGCGTAATATGTTGGCGCTATATAAATCCTGTTTAATAATAATAACTTCAATTCCATAGGGAATAAAAGAGGGTGGACCTGAGAAGTAGCATCCTCCTGCCTGCTGCTGCCTAATACATAGCAGTTGGGGATGTCAGATGTCATAGCAGTGTGGGGATGTCTAAGCCATAGATGTAATAGGCCTGATTTAATAAAGCGCTCCAAGACTGAAGAAGATAGATCATCATGGGAGAACCTGGGAGATCCAACAAACCCAGGTTCACCAATTATGGTTTATCTTTCTCAGTCTTGCAGATCTTTAATAAATCAGGCCTATTGAGACAAAATATTTTACCTTTAAAGCTGAATTTGCTTCCTGAGTTTATTTTTCAGTTTCAGATATTTGATTCTTTATCGGTGCCTCTAGCAATATAAAAAAATAAAGACTGCTTATAACTCGTCTTTTGTTTTAATAGGATTAATTATCTGTATGTTTTAATATTTTAGGAGCAAAGTGATCTCTTGTTTCATACACTATGGGCCGACTTGAGCATAATATTTTTATTATTTTACGTATATGGTGTATATCGTTTATTTTGGGTTATATTATACGACATTAGTGAATTTATGACTCCCGAAGCTGTAATGTTCATTTTAATTCACAGTTACGTTTGATTTTTTTATGACTTTAGAAAACATTCCTGCAGCACAATTGTCATGCAAACGACTGAATTACTGAATGTTCATTATATTTTATTACCACATTGTAATCATAATCCACAGGCATAAATTCTTAACTATCTTTCTGATTGTTTGAAAAGGCTGACTCTCAGATATTTGTTTCGATGTGACTTGCTGAGCAATCCTAGGTAGCACCGGTCTATGAACTGCTGATACATGCCAGAAAAATGAAAGAAATAATCCCTACGGCTCATGACTACTCAACTAGTGGAATCCAAAGAAGGAATAAAAAGAACAAAGAAATATAATTTAAACATCACAAGTTTTTGAATCCTAACATTTTAAAAAAGATATATATTAAATTTGATGAACTTCAAATACATTAAAGATCCAATCGACACAACCAAAAAGTTTACAAAGTTGAAGAGGTATTCAATAATCTTTAACAGGACCTGAGTTTTAGTACAAGTGTCCAACGCATTTCGCAAGTAGTATCTTTTTCACATATTTCCTTACTTGCCTATAGCAACTTCAGTTTTCTGACATCTTCTCTGAGGAACCCGTTTATTACACGAGAAACATGTTGAATTCATGTACTAAAAGTTAGGTCCTGTTATGGAATATCGAATACCTCTTCAACTTTATGGACTTTTTTTGTTGTTGTGTCAATTGGATCCTAAACATATCTGAAGTTCATCATATGTACTATATATTATTTGTTAAGAATAATACTTTTGATGTTTTAGTTATATAAACTTGCCACTTTCCCTCCAATTGGATTCCACAGGTTGGTAGGTAGTCATGAACCTTAGGGCTTATTTCTTCCACTTTTCCTGTAGTATATTTTAGGGATGTGGCCACTGATTATACTTCATGAATGATGAATCTATCAATATGTGTATACCTCATACATGCAAGAAATTCTACCAAAGCACTATGGTGCAATTAGTTTTCAATCATCAAATTTATTGCCTCTGTGTTCAGCTGCCTTTTCATAGTTTTTCAGGGCACGTTAATTAAAGGTTTCTGCAAACCATTTGCCATGGGTTCATTTACCCTGTTGCTAAATAGGGACAAAGTTCTCAAATCAGATTTTCAGTAAGAAGATCAACTTTGCCAAAGCAAACATTTAAAAAAACACTTCAGTTTAGCCATTGTCACCAAACTGTACTTTTTAAGAAGCAATATCAAACTTTAGCCTGGATTTTGCTTATATGAGTTTATTACCAGGGCACATGACAAACAAGAGGTAAAAGTGAAAACTTATAAATGCCCTAACAGTGGCCATAACTTGGTATGAATGTTCCATTTATTTTACTTGGGGTGTTTGTGAATTTTAGTGAGTCTGTTGTAGAGTTCTGTGCCTTATCAAGTGTTTTAAAATGTTTTCAATGTTTTTATTTTTAATTATCAATATTTTTCAAAATGCAAGCCCATATATATATTTCTTATTTTTGTAATGGAAAATTAGCTTAAAAAGAAATTTTACACATAGGAATTTAAATGAAGCTTCTTAAAGCCAGGAAAGTCTGAGCTATTCCAAATATTTGATCGGCATTGCAGCCCTTTTTACCATTATTTCATGATGATGCCACAAACGTGGTTTTGATGCAATGGGTAACAAATGAACAAAAAAGAAACAGCTTGCCCAATTTATTTTCAATCGACATTCCCCCCAAAAATGAATCATAAATGCAGAACATGGGAATAAATAATAAATCAATCAAGCATAAAAGTAAAGTCCAGAAAACTCTTTTTCGAGCCATCAGGAGCTAACAGATCCCTATGTTGTTCATTATTTTGTAGCAGTTGTTTCTTTATCATTATAGCTCAAGAAAGAATTCTGCAGAATAAAGAGATATTTTATATATAGAAATACATTTATATAAAAAGTTTACTAGTAACTTTTACAATGACTCTTCTTTAAGGTAAAGGTGCATTTAAGGTAAATGTTTCTTTCCAGTTTTGGATAGAATGGTGATAGGGTCTGAACACCTGTTTGGTTTCTATTGCTGTCCCCTACTGCTATTTTTTTTGTATTCCTATACAATCATTGTCATTGGTACAGAAAGTGGTGGGAAAAAGGGATGAGCGAGCCAGTTTTTAAAACTCGAACTCGCAGCGAATTCAGTCGTTCTCGCTTACCGAAATTGTAAGTGAGAATGGGTGGTGTAAATTCGCTGATCAAGTTCAAATAAAAATTTTTTTTAAACAAAAAAAAAAGATTGCAGGCTGCGCTGATCAATAAATGCAGCGCCGGATTCATTAATTGATCAGTTCAGTGTGCAATCCCCGGCACTACAGATTAAATAGGTTACAAGTCTCCACATTCAAAACCTCTAGTGCTTTCTGATTGGCAATCAGGGAGCACTAGAGGTTTTGAATGGGGATACTTATCTCCATTTAACCTCTAGTGCAACGGATCACACACAAGATTCCCACAGCTGCAAGAATGAGGTTAACTAACCTCTAGTGCCTGGGGATCTTCTCAATGAATGCGTCCGTGGCAGTGTGTGATCCCTGGCACTAGAGGTTAATTACCCTGTAGTGCCCAGGGATCGCCTACAGGAGGATTCCCAGGGGATCCTGTGAATCCCCCGTGACACCTCCTGTTATAATTTCCTCGATCTTCCGATGGTTGTGGTGTAGAAGGAAAAAGATTTAGCTTTTCAAAAATTAAACCAAGATTTAAAAAGTTCTCATAATGCCCCCCCCCCCCCCCAAACTTCAAGGGTTAAACAAGTTCTCTTCTACCCACCCCATGGCATCTTCACCTATCATGCAGGACTTGCAGCAACCTGCAGGAATTGGGACTAAATTCTTTTCACATCCCCCTGGATCTAAATGAGCATTTAACCCTTGCCAAGCAGTGACAGCCCCCCTGCTAAGCTAATTTTTACTTATTACCAGTTAAATTTTAAAAATAATTCTTTGCATGAATAGATTTTGTTTGGCAAGATCCATTTAATTCCTCAGACCAAAACCCATTTGTATTTCAATGTCAGTGCCCTGTGAAGATTATCTTTTTTTTGTCTTTACTTGTGTTAATCAGGTGCTCATTACCATGTCATGAATAATGAATCATATAAAGGTGAGGAATGCAGTGTGTGTATTTGATTCATGTATTAATCTCACGTCAGAGACAAATTCCTCGGCTTTGAATGGCCACATGCCGGAGTCACGCATGATGCCAGACATTAGATTGGAAGCACATAAATATACGCAGGGTGACGCTGTCTGCGGGTAATAATCGCCACCTTGATTTATGAAAATAATAAAAGTATTTAGTAGAAACCTGCAGTCAGCAGACTCTGCGTTAAAATATATTAATGTTTGATATTTGTAGCCAAAGATGTTGGGGTACTGGTGTAAATGCAACCCCTCATTAACTCTTTTCTTGCTGCATTTATTTCTGCACTATTATTGCACATTTCATTTGTGGGCCTTTCCTATCAGGCAGGGTATGAGCTGGTTAATTACCTAAAAACTTGTGACAACACTTCTTTTCTTTGAGCGACTGTCCATATACTGAATATATCCTTAAGCTGATTGGTCGAATCAGTTACTGCAATACTGCTGTTGTGTGAATTCGATTCCCAGCTTTAGTGCCATCCAAAATAAAAATGTAATATGAAGATAATTTATTCATTTAGATATAGGTTTGTAAAACTACAAAGAGATCATTCTCCCGCCCCCCCCTGATCTAGTTAATAGACACTATTTAAAGATAACCCATCATGTAGCGACAATTTTCATGTAGGACAAGATTTCCTTTCCTTATTTCTTGGTGTATGATATATTGAAAATAAAGAAAAAAATCACCATCACTCTCTGAAAAAATAGGGGGGTGAGCACCTGCTCCCCTTTTTGTATTAGAAAGGGGTGCAGCAGGGGTCCCTACATTCGGGATGAACCAAAACTCAGCCTTTATTGTATTTGCAATATATCTTCATCACTTTCCGAGTGCAGGAAGTGAGCATTAATTATGCATTTTACAATTCTCCACTAAAATCACAAATACAAAGAAATAATGAAAGATTAATTCCAGCCTGAAATGAACCGAATCCTGCAGATTACAGTCATATTAAGCAAAAATTCCAAACTGATTAAAGAGCGAGATGTTCTAGACAATGAAAACTTTAGCGGTGAATAGTTTAGATTTATATTTTCTGTTTCCAGCACATTCATACATGAAACGATTGGTGGATATTTAATAAAACCCATGTGCTGGTATTGTGTGTGAAAAGCAGTGTTCAGAGCTGAGAAATCCCGTCTTTACTAAAGTTTACCATTCTGCTGTCATGGTGTTTATTTCATATATTCTTCTGCTGTACATATTGTACTCATTGGAATAACAAAGCAGTTCAATGTGTCATGGTACTTCAGGGTTGTATCTCCTGTGCTAACCATGTGCCAGGATTGTATCTCCTGTGCTAACCATGGACCATGGTTATATCTTTTGTGCTAACAAGTGCCAGGGTTGAATCTCCTGTGCTAACCATGTGCCAGGGTCGTATCTCCTGTGCTAACCATGTGCCAGGGTTGAATCTCCTGTGCTAACCATGTGCCAAGTTTGTATATCCTATGCTAGCCATGTGCCAAAATTGGTCCCTGATGTGTTAACTGTGTTGCAGGGTTGTATCTCCTATGTTACCCATGTGCCAGGGTTGTCTCTCCTGTGCTACCCATTGGCCATGGTTGTATCTCTTGTGCTAACCATGTGCCAGGGTTGTATCTCCTGTTCTATCCATTGGCCATGGTTGTTTCTCCTGTTCTATGTGCCAGGGTTGTATACCCTGGGCTAATCATGTGCCAGGGCTTTATCTCCTGGTCAAACCATGTCCTATAGCTGTATCCCCTGTGCTAACCATGTGCCAGGGCTGTTTCTCCCACTCAATGTGCCAGAGTTGTATCTCCTGGGCTAATCATGTGCTATAGTTGCATGTCCTTTTCTAATCATCTTCCAGGGTTGTATCTCCTGTGCATGAACGCAGACACAATAGAAATGAACTGAGGTTTGTAATTTATTGTGCTGTCACCAGCAGCAGACAGGAACTTATTAGAAAGCTCAGTAAGTGTTTGGGAGTATGGAGACAGTATATGGTGGAGGTATGGAGGTAATTTTAGGTTGTTCGTATTTCAATAAATAAGAGAGATAAAGCATTGTCTATATGTTATAATGTTGATCATGCTGAGAACAGTAAAGAGATCCACCCCTGCCTTATCTGCAGACACGCCCCCTGTCTCTGATTCATCACTGGTCACAAAGACTGGCAGAGACTTTAGACTCCTCCTCCTGGGGGATGGATCTTTTGCAGCCCCTGTAATGAGATCACAGGGACTAAGATTGGAGATTGCACAGTACAAGGTAAATAAATAAAATCTTAGCGGACACTATATTGGGGGAGGAGAGGGAAATTTGAGGGTATTTTAAGACACTGACTGGAATTTAGCAATAGCCATAAATTGTCATTAAAGAAAACTTCAGTGTATTATATCTGTATTAATTATCTCTTTATTTTATTCATGTCATGTATGATTTACCTAAAACACTAAATAATTAGCCGAAAAGCAAATGTGTCCACCTGCATCAGAAGCCGTGACTTGCTGAGCCGGGCCGCTGGGATTCAAGGCTGAATCTGGCCTCCCGATAGATAAAAGGCCACAAACAGAGGGAAAGGAAGAGAGAATTGCAGTGAGAACAGAGTGCGGGCCCGGAGTTAATTAATAATATTTTGTACATGATGAAATCTTGTTACCTGCAATGTTAAATCACTGACAAGCTCCAACCACCGCTGTGCAGGAAATCACTGTATTTAGTCTTGTACATTGATTTCTGCTTTCTGATCAGCTGCTGGACTGCAAGGAAAAATTAAGCTTATTGTTGTTAAGTGGCACAACAGATGTTCCTGAGCCGCACCGTGACCTGGAGCTCAGCTGGAGAATATGTGTGACACAAGGACAACGGATAAACAGCGAGATGGAGAGGTAGAGAAACTGAAACAGATAGAAAGATAAATACATAGAGGAGTGTAGAAATAAATACCCCGGGGATAATAAGAGGATGAGGAATTAAGAAAGAAATTGTACATAGGCCATACATAGACATTTTATATATTAAAAGATTGATATGTCCATTGATAGAAATAGATATGACTTCCTATTCAGCAATCTTCACATGTTCCATCTAGTTTTCCTTTTTGTACCTTTTTTAAAAAAATGCCAACCTACTCATCTATCCCTCTATCGGATGGATGGATAGATAGATAGATAGATAGATAGATAGATAGATAGATAGATAGATAGAGGGATAGATAGATAGATAGATAGATAGATAG
>NW_027318170.1:0-7049 GCF_032062135.1 Pyxicephalus adspersus | reverse complement strand
TATCATCTTTCTTTTATGGCAGGAAATCCTGTGAGTGTTTCAGAAAGCCCTCCGACTATAGTAAGGCCATGCTGCGCTTCTCATTCCAGGTAAGCCACTTACATACCTTGGATATACACAGTCTTCTCCCCGGCCTCTTTTAGCTGGGCGCGCAGCCCGGCGCTTTTCAGTGACCACCCGGCTGTTTTGGCTGGTTACTGAAAAGTTCAGTCACTAATAGGAGTTGCATTAGTTTATTTTTATATTTAAGGATTTTGCCAGTAACATACTTTCTGTCCTAGGGTGACAGGTGTATCTATGCCAAAGAAATGTTGCCAACCTAGGACAGGACTATAGAACTCCCTTTACTCCTCCATGGGGACTCAGGAAGCGCTGACAACACTGCTTGAGATTTCAGTGCAGAAGAAGTAGAGTTGTCAGCTTAAGCAGGGATTTAGGATCTTTCTGGCAAATCAATGCGTATGTGTACTGTATTTGCCACCTTTCTAAAAAGACAAGACACGGGGAAATGTATTGGAAAGATTTGCTTTTTAATTTGGCCAATCATAATTTTTACATGGCTCGCTTGATCTTTCCACCCACGCTGTCAATGACAATAAACAAAGAAGAAAAACAATTCCATATCCTTAAATATCCAAATATAACCAAATATTAAATAATGGGATTTTAAGGCAACACGATATACACCACATCAATAAAATGCCAGCATACTTTATGTCCTACAAGTAACTTTAGATCGACATTAAAATGTGGCATAATACCAATCATAATGAAAAGAGAAGTCACAGCGGCAATTCAATCATATGTGATCTCCATAGCCTTATACATGTTCAGCACAACGCCTTTCACCGACACTTTGCCCACTTCTTCAGGAAATAACAGTAACAAGACTGATATGATTCAGCCAGTAATGAGCCCCCTTCTCAAATTGTGCTCACATACGTGGAATTGTATAAATATGTGAAATTATTTCAATTGTAAATGGCAAGAAATTCTACTCCTTCATTGCAGCAAAAAAAACCCGGTAACATGTAACAGAGAGGCATATTCACCACAGTGTAAAGACATAAGGGGGTCTATTTTTAAAACAGTGAATCTGACAAATTACCGAAACATTCTCTGCTGGAGAATACTGCAGATCCATCTATTTCAGTAACAGTAATTGATCCTCCACCAGGGAATGTTTTATCAATAACCCCAAAGTGATGTAAAACTTAACATTTTAACATGGTTGTAACTTTAGCAGAAAAAGGGCTGAAATCTTCCAATTCTTCCAAATCTTCAAATTTTCAAAAGATAGCCAGGAGGACAATTCCCAACATTTCTATTTTCTTCTCAACTGCCCTGCCAGGTGGTGTTGGCTCCAGAATTATGCTGGGGTTCTGTGGAAACACGAGAGAGAATGCCTGGCCTATAACATGGACATGTATCTCATGTATCTTTCCTTAACCCTTATGAAACCATTGGGCCATTGAAGCCTAGAATCCCAAACCACCTGTAGGCTCATTGATGTACCTACACATACTCTCTGAGCCTGATTAATTAAAGATGTCCAAGGCTGGAGAAGATACACTTTTGTTAGTGAAGCTGGGTGATCCAGCAAACCTGAAATGAATCTGCTCCAGGATTCAAAACATTTGCATAGCAAATAGCAAATGACTTTGAAGAAATCTTTTCTAGGTTTCCTGCATCACCCAGCTTTACTGATAAAAATGTATTCTTTCCAGTCTTGGAGAACTTTAATAAATCAGGCCCACCGAGTCTACAGGTTGGGAAATAAAGGTGAACCTTCCTAATGATATACAAATATTTTAAGAACTATGTGCTCTAAAAAAAAAATGTAGCCATACTCTCATTTTATTGTTCTATTTATAAATATATAAAAATATACCGGTATATATATATATATATATATATATATATATATAAAGTCATGCAAGATTCACCAAACATTCCTATTGGATCCGACTGAAAAAGTTGAAAATGTAGGAGTTTATAATGTAATACATTTTTATTGAAGGTACAAGACAAACACAAAACAGGGAAATCACACAAAGTAAAAAGAAATATAAAGAGTACAAACAAAAAAGCATTTATATACATTGACAATATTTAAACCACAAATAATTGGATAAACTCTAAAGGAGAAAATATCAGGAACACAGAAGGGGCCAATTATTGGGAGGAAGAAATCGGTAAAGGGCAAAGATATAAAAGGAGATTAGAAAACAGAACCGATATCTTAGATCAGGGATGTCAAACTCAAATACACAGAGGGTCAAAATTAAAAACCTAGACAAAGGCGCGGGACAACCTTGAAATGTATTGAAAAAATTGAGGAATTTTTTCCTTCTCATTAGACATAAACCCTTTTCATATATAAACAAAGAGGTTTTGCTTCACATTCAATCTTGAACAAGCTTATATTAGGGAAAGAGGCATAAAAAATGTTTTTATTATCATCTTTCTTTTATGGCAGGAAATCCTGTGAGTGTTTCAGAAAGCCCTCCGACTATAGTAAGGCCATGCTGCGCTTCTCATTCCAGGTAAGCTACTTATATACCTTGGATATACACAGTCTTCTCTCCGGCCTCTTTTAGCTGGGCGCGCAGCCCGGCGCTTTTCAGTGACCACCCGGCTGTTTTGCCTGGTTACTAAAAAAAAGTTCAGTCACAATACAGGGGCTGCCTTCTATTCTTAGATGTGGAGTTGCATTAGTTTTTTTTTATATTTAAGGAGTTTGCCAGTAACATACTTTCTGTCCTAGGGTGACAGGTGTATCTATGCCGGAGAAATGTTGCCAACCTAGGACAGGACTAAAGAACTCCCCTTACTCCTCCATGAGGACTCAGGAAGCGCTGACAACACTGCTTAAGATTTCAGTGCAAAAGAAGCAGAGTTGTCAGTTAAGCAGGGATTTTGGATCTTTCTAATCTTTCAGTAATGCGCCCTCTCCTCAAATTGTGCTCACATACGTGGAAAGGGAACAAAGCCACCCAACTCCTTTCAAAGTATTTAAATTGTAAATGGCAAGAAATTCTACTCCTTCATTGCAGCAAAAAAAACCTGTAACATGTAACAGAGAAGCAAATTCACCGCAGTGCCAATACAAAAAGACATAAGAGGGTCTATTTATAAAACAGTGAATCTGACAAATTACCGAAACATTCTCTGCTGGAGAATACTGCAGATCCATCTATTTCAATAGCAGTAATTGATCCTCCACCAGCGAATGTCTTATCAATAACCCCAAGGTGATGTAAAACTTAATGTTAAAGTTTTAACTTTAGCAGAAAAAAGGGTGAAATCTTCCAATTCTTCCAAATCTTCAAATTTTCAAATCTTCCAAAAGATAGCCAGGAGGAGGATTCCCAACTTTTCTGTTCTCTTCTCACCTGCCCTGCCGGGTGGTGTTGACTCCAGAATTATGCTGAACGTTGAATTATGAATTAGAATTATGGTAATATGGACATGTATCTCATGTATCTTTCCTTAACCCTTATGAAACCATTGGGCCATTGAAGCCTAGATTCCCAAACCACCTGTAGGCTCATTGATGTACCTACACATACTCCCTGAGCCTGATTTATTCAAGATGTCCAAGGCTGAGGAGGATACACTTTTGTTAGTAAAGCTGGGTGATCCAGCAAACCTGAAATGAATCTGCTCCAGGATTCAAAACATTTGCATGCCAGTGAGCAAATGACTTTGAAGAAATCCATTCCAGGTTTGCTGCATCACCTAGCTTTACTGAGGAAAGTGTATTCTTTCCAGCCTTGGAAAACTTTAATAAATCAGGCCCACTGAGTCTACAGGTCAGGAAATAAAGGGGAACCTTCCTAATGATATAGAAATATTTTAAGACTTCTGTACTTTAAAAAACAAAAAATGTAGCCATACTCTCATTTTATTGTTCTATTTATAAATATATAAAAATATACATATATATATATATATATAAATATATATATAAATATACCGGTATATATATATATATATATATATATATATATATATATTTATATATAAAGTCATGCAAGATTCACCAAACCTTCTTATTGGATCTGATTGAAAAAGTTGAAAATCTAGACGTTTATAATGTAATACATTTTTATTGAAGGTACAAGACAAACACAAAACAGGGAAATCAAACAAAGTAAAAAGAAAAATAAAGAGTACAAAGAAAGATAAAGCGTTAATATACATTGCCAATATTTAAACCACAAATTATTGTATAAACTCTAAAGGAGAAAATATCAGGAACACAGAAGGGGCCAATTATTGGGAGGAAGAAATCGGTAAAGGGCAAGGATATAAAAGGAGATTAGAAAACAGAACCGATATCTTAGATCAGGGGTGTCAAACTCAAATACACAGAGGGTCAAAATTAAAAACCTAGACAAAGGCGCGGGACAACCTTGAAATTGTATTGAAAAAATTGAGGAAATGTTTCCTTCTCATTGGATATAAACCCTTTTCATATATAAACAAAGAGGTTTTGCTTCACATTCAATCTTGAACAAGCTTATATTAGGGAAAGAGGCATAAAAAATGTTTTTATACTATGACACATTGACATTTGCTTTCATGGCTTGATCTCAATTACTGGAGCCTTTAGACAAACCACTTTTTGACACCAAAGCAATATTTTTCAGCTGCTCTTGACTCTTATCTGATTTAGTAAATTGTAAATAATGACACAAAAATATGCTAAATATAGGATTATGGTATTTATGGAGAATATAGTATGTGTGGCCATCTACAAGGAAGATTTGTCTCACTGTCCCTGCAGCCTATAGATTTGGTTCGGCTGTGCCAATGAGCAAATAATATCACATAATATCACATAATAGCCTTCTTTGGATAAAGAACAGTAACACTGTTGATATACAGTAGATCTCTTGACTTAAATCCATCTATTTTCTTTGTTTTTCTCGCAGTCTGCACTGGAGAGGTTGATAAGCTCCGAGAGATACGACACCAGAGAAGACTTTACAGTGGTCCTACATCCTGTCCTGCGCATGGTGAGTATCATCCAGAACTTTTTCTAGAACTTAGATATTCCGCAGGACAACTCTCACTCATATCTCATATTGATTCTCCTTTACTGATGGCTCCAGTGTTGTAACTTCCACCTTCTATGTAATAATTAACAATATGCCATATAACTGCCTATATAATGTACAGGTTATCAATAGGTTTGCAGAACATGAAGTAAGTGTGTAACAAAAGTCCTAATTTATTACCACATAACACGGCACAGAGGGCTAAGATTTACACCCACTTCAAGTTTCCAGTGATTTATTATTAATATTTAAAAGGTAACCGTTACTCTCAGGCAATGAGAATGACCATAGAATGAGGCATTTTGTTGCCTGATACTAAAATAAACCCAACTTTTCATTGGTTAATCATTAGGGACCACAGCCATAGTATCGGGGATTCCAGGGGTTAGTTTGCAAATAAAGTGTAGGATGGGTTATGTACTTACCATTTATTATCTCAAAACAAAAGTCAAAACTGCAAGGTAACTGCACCAACTTGATGATTCTGATTAAACCCAATGGGGGGATTTGTACAAACTCCATCAGCTCCACCATGAAAGAATAATGCAGCTAAACCAAATGAGATGCCCGGGGTCCCCAAGCCCTCCCTGTGTCCCTAGAGCTAGCAATCCTGACTCCAGGTGGAACTCATTGGGAACAGCATTGCTAAATAGAAAATTTTTGCAAGCATTTGGTGGATTTGGTTGGACCCTAATACAAGTTGCCAATATTATGAGACTGCTAATAACATAGGAGTTGGCATAACTCTAATCCTTACATGGAAACATCACAAAATCTTAGCTTTGCTGACAAAAACACTTTCTGGTATTCCACATGGGCCAATCAATGAAAGTCCTAAGATTTGGCCCTGAGACATCTGCAGAAAAAGTGGTTAGAGCAGTGTTCCTCAGGCTTTATAACACGGGGGAACCCTTGAAATAACATCAGGTCTTCAGGGCACCCCAACTATAATTATTTTATCCACAGATCACAGTATATTAGTGTAGAATAATTCCTCTTACATTGCTGAGGGTTCTTTGTGATATTCCCCCTGAAGAAGCAGGCTTTTCCTGTGAAACGTGTAGTGTATTTATGAATAGCAATAATAACATCCACCCTATTTTTTAAAATTTGAACCTATACCTTTGAAATGATGTCATTTGCTTGGTTCTTTGCTGAATATTGATGCTCAATTTTGATTATTCATATGAATAACTCTTTTGGTTCCTCATAGAGTAGAAAGCTTAGAACTTTTTTTGAATACAGTGTTTATCATTATCCACCTCCTTTGTGTTTATCATTATCCACTTCCATTGTGTGTAAATTCCCCCACCTACTAGATTGTAAGCTCTTCGGGGAAGGGTCCTCTCCTCCTGTATCACTGTCTGTATTAGTCTGTTTGCAACAGTGCTGCGTAATATGTTGGCGCTATATAAATCCTGTTTAATTAATAATACTAATAATCATAAATCATTATAATAAATTCTGTTCATTTCCTGTGACATTCTTGTTATTGGTAGTAGTAGTATAATTTAAACGCAGACAACATGAACTTTACAGATTCAAGATAACAAATGAAATGCACAATTATTGATTTTCCTTTATGTATTTTTATCATTTATTTTTATTTTTTTCAGAAAATTAATTACGAGCAGGACTGGAAGCTCCTTACCATCTTCATTGGCGGAAATGATCTTTGTGGCATCTGCAAGAATGGAGTAAGTGATGATACCTATAAGATATATATCAGTGACATGGTGACTACTTGGGCCACCCGGCCTGGGATATGGCATCTGCCACAAAAATAAATATCAGTCCTAGGTAAATTCAAACAGTTCATTCATTTTAGATGATAATTAAATGTTTGATTCATTCAATGGTTTTTATTGTTTTTCAGCCTTATCATTCTCCTGAAAACTTTGTAAACAGAATCAAAGAAGCCCTGGACTACCTGCATAAAGAGGTATGTATCACCTTCATCCAGGATATTTAACTTGTTTAATG
>NW_027318169.1:5847-7049 GCF_032062135.1 Pyxicephalus adspersus | reverse complement strand
ATTGGACTGTTTTATAGATGCCGGGAATTTTAGTGGCGGCGCTATTTCAATGAAGAGGGAGTTTCAGCGGAGGGCCACTCATAAGATTTAGCTCCGCATTGGCCGCGTCTGGCATTTCCAGCACTCCCCCTCAGCTTTTCCTTGCTACTCCAAGGCATGGACCTAAATGGTTGTATTTTCATAGAAGAATATTGTTATTATTATTGTTAGCCTGTGCAAAAAGCTTACCATTAAAATTTAACTCAGAAGGCTACAAATAGAGAAAGAGGCATAAGATAAAATTTAAAAAAAAATGTTTTTTTCTGCTTTCTCTTTTAAAAACTTGTTCCAGATTGAATGTAAAGCAAAACCTCTTTGTTTCCATATGAAAAGGGTTTATATCCAACGAGAAAGAAAGATGTCCTCAATTTGTTCAATAAATTTCAAGGTTGGCCCGTGACTTAGTCCAAGTTTTAATTTTGGCCCTCTGTATTTGGGTTTGGCACCCCTTGCCTTATAGTGTGACTGTAAGAATAAAATACAAACTGCAAACATGTAATTCCCCACAAGGTGGCAGTAGGTGTGCAGCACATGTCCCATGCTGTCACTTGGCTATTAATAATTGTCCTGCCAGAGGTCATCATACAATTCACATTCATTCTTTGCATGGTTCCCATCACACGCTCTACCCAAATTAGGACAAAAGACACCAAATCCGCGTGACAATGGCTCTGATGTGCTGCATATGGATAAGGTGGACAAGCTGTGACCTACATTGCACATCTGTATTCTGGAAACAAAGGAACTCCAAAGGTTAGGAGAGAACTCGGCCTGTCCCCATTCCCCAAAGATGGCAGAAAAACTGGCACAAATGGGGCCCCAATGCGCGGCGGCCACCTGCATTACTGATTTGGTCTGCATGAATCCTCTAAATCAGGTCACCGATGGACCATTGTTGTATCTTTTTTTGGGATTTTTGTTAATTTTGTGCACAGAATACAAATCAGCAAAATTAAGATTTATTTTCTGCAAGCAGAGACCTGGCTGAACATGGCAGCAGTTGCAATTTTTATCGTCGCATGATATCTGTGCCATCATTAAACAAATCAATAAATTCACACATTCACCTTGGTTCACACAATATAATAAAATATAGCAAGGATTCAACCAAATATATCAAATCCTAAAATCGTGTGATAAAAACTGCGGTGATCAAAGTTGTC
>NW_027318169.1:0-1058 GCF_032062135.1 Pyxicephalus adspersus | reverse complement strand
CAGCCTCTGGAGGACCCCAAGAATTCCTTGGTTGTGATTGGCTGGACTACTCCCCCCCATACCAATGCACACATGCAGCCAGGAGAATATAGGAAGCATGGCTCCTATTGTGTGCTACTTCCCCCACTTCCTAGATTGTAAGCTCTTCAGGGCAGGGTCCTCTCCTTCTCCTGTGTCACTTGCAACCCCTATTTAATGTACAGCGCTGCGTAATATGTTGCCGCTATATAAATCATGTTTAGTAATAACAATAAATCTCAATTCACTGCTCAGAACAGAACAAACACCAATGCAACAATGTTGCAAATTGCAGAAACTTCTCACCAGAATATTCTAGGTAATAATTTCCCCTCATTCATAAATAGAAATAGAATTACAAACTTTGCACTCTCTGCCCCCAGAATTGAGTTATCAGAATATTCATGAAATGTCCCAACCCCACCAGTTATCAATTTACCCCAAAATTACAGAATTGCCCCAGGAAGAGAAGATCATAATATAATATAATAACAATATAATAACAATATAATAATAATAATAATAATAATATAATAAGAATAATCTAGAGGAGAATGGTCCTACCCCAGTGCTGTCATCTGCAGGTCTGTGCACACTGCTGGCAGCACCTTGTGCAGTACAGGAGGGGAGGTGTCTGCATTGTACAGGAGGGGTGGAAGAGGGATCGTCTTTAAAAGAATTTAACCTTTTGGCTGCTGAATGCAATGAGCTCCGGGCAATTTTTGTCAAGCAAACAACAAGCGTGTAAAGTATCAATATTTACAGTGCTGAGACTTGCAAACTCCTTCCTATCAAATGACAGCAAACTGCAAGCCAGCCACCTCTTAGATTGTAAGCTCTTCGGGCCAGGGTCCGTCATTTGCAACTCCTATTAAATGTACTGCGCTGCGTAATATGTTGGCGCTATATAAATCTTGTTTATTATTAATAATAATAATCATCATAATAATAATAATAAAGCCAGGATTTTAAGAAAAGGGTCAAGGAGGGTTGTGAGTCCTGTATAAAGTTTTCTCTGCAGCCACTGCCATGTCCAGCAT
>NW_027318168.1:5504-7052 GCF_032062135.1 Pyxicephalus adspersus | reverse complement strand
TATCATGTATACTTTTAGTTTCAATAATTTTTTACTTCTAATTAGGAACACAAATATTAGTATTGAGGCACCAAAGTAAAACTACGGGAAGCTGGATTAATCAAAAGCTTCTTTCATCCCGGAATATTGGAAATCTTTGCCAACAAGTCTCTATTCTGTACTGATTCCAAATTGGTTCTCCACAGACCGAATAAGTGTAATATATTTGTAACTATGTGTAAAGTAAACTTGGTTTACATAAACAACTAGAGTTGTTCATTTACCGGTATCTTGCTGAATTTTCAGTCTGATTTATGTACAGGGGAATGCTGTTATTACATATGTCTCTCAGAGCTTGGTAAATAGTTAAGAATACATTTATTTTGTGCTATCAAACCAATAAATTCATGCTTACCTGTCAGGGCAGCTTTAATCCAGAGGTGCCCCCATAGTACTTATAATCTGCTCAAAGAGGGCCTTATTTTGATGGCCAGCACCCTTAACCCATTTCACATAAGCCTATACCATTCTGAATCCATCACATACTGTGGCTGCACAATGAAAGGAAAAAGGAACATATAAACTTCATCTCTGTTCTCTCTCACCCTATCAGACTGATTGCTTTTGTCAGCACATGGACTCTTTGTAGTGCTGCTTTCTTTACATTCCGGTTGTACTAATGCAGTCCATTGCATTTAAAAATACATTTAATAATGTAATAATGATCACTGGGCTGCATTCATTTGTGTCTTTTTGTATCTGCTTGGATTTCAGCTTCAATAAATTATACAACAAAAAGAGTATAACCGCTATGATGTACAAAAAAGATAAGACATTATGGTGTTAGGAGGAACACTTCACTATTTTACTGCTCTCCTAACAATATAACATCTTTCAAAAACCTGCATTTAAACATTTCCACATCTCAATATAACAGACTTCAGTTTGCACAATATAACTGTGTCCTGGAGATTCATGTTTTCTAGTTAGTATTGTGTAACATAAAATAGCCAATATCTTCAGGAAAATCAGCAGGCTTACAGTTACATCAAAACGTCTGTAAAGGTTCAGCTTCTGGGAACAAGGCAAGTCATATCCTTATTTACATCACGGATCATCCTGTTTTAACTCCAGATAAAGAAATGGGAAGCTAGGTTGCAATTAGGGGAATATGTAGTACATTTTTCCGTAGTTATGTTAGCGATGGTATGACTTGTAAAAATTGGCTTGCTTAGAGAAAATTGTTAAACATTAAAAATATCCTATCCTTGCTGGCAGCATCTTTGGCAGTCTATATTCCTGCTGAGAACAGGGAAGTGATTATTATAAATGGCTAATATATTACATGGCTCTCTACAGAGTCCCTAGTCACTAACTGTCCCTCAGTGGAGCCCATAATTTTATTGTCGCTACTGCGGACCAGTTTTAAATTAAAAAGCAAATAACGTATTAATTTGGAATGTGTGAAAAACCAGGATGCCCCAAAGAAACCCTCACTAACTCAGGGATAATGTACAAACTATGTAGTCACTGAGCAAGATTGGAATAACAATACTAGTCTGTAATTCT
>NW_027318168.1:0-1753 GCF_032062135.1 Pyxicephalus adspersus | reverse complement strand
TGTCAGCTTATCAGTTCTGAGATGCGGTTGCTTAATTAATTGTATTTTTAAAGACTTTTTTCACCTTTCTTTTTACCTAGTAATTCTCCAAAAACATAATTCCTGTTGCATTTATGTTTACACTCACATCTTCATGGGATCTATAATGAGCTGTGATTGTCATGCAAGCTGGACTTTAAACATGTCTGTTTATCTCCATTAATATTATGTTGGATAAATAGTAAAAGAAGTATAAAGATAAGGTTATGTGCACAGAACGTGACAATAGATATTGCATTTTATTACACTATATTTATATTATATAAACACAGTTCACATCTAAACCTCTTTAGTGAAGTGCGTTTTAAAGGAAAACCCCTTTATTACTGCATCTTTGCCACAGTTTCCAGCAAGCTAATCTTCCAGTACGTATACCATTTTAAGGCAGCCTTCCTCAAACGTATTTCCAGGTTTTAGGAAAACCGTGCTAAAACCAAATATTTGGGTGTTAGTAGGGTAAATGGTACATTAGTGGTCCACCTTACAGTGGTGGAAAAAATACCACCCTACAGACTGATACAATGATCTCTGGTTTCAAGCAGCTGCCACTGAAATGTAGTGTTTACTCAAGAACTAGACAAGGACCAGCAAATTGGAGGTCAATCATCCACAGCTCAACAACCCCCTAGTAACCTCTGGAAGAACCCTAGGGTTCCAGGGAACTGATGGAAAATGGCTGCTTTAGGGTATAATAAATGCATAGGTTGGACCCATACTACTGGTGAGATATGCTTCTTTGCCTGCCTTATAGCACTTATAAACAATGGACTCACTGTGGGGATCAGGTCTTGGAAGAAGGTTTCCCCCTTTGGTGTCAGGACTGAATGCTGCAAATGGGGACCATTATCTGACCCCTGTGAAGGGACCCAAAACCTGTGACAAGATGATGATGGAAAGTAAGCTGTGTTTGTATTGCCAGTAAGAATTTTGACCCCTTATCACTGCTTAGGAAAGTCTAATTTGCCCTTGTTAACATGCACACCTAGTCTTCTATAATTCTCATAAAGCCTTACCGGGCATGAAGCACAAGGTTTTGCTGAAGATCACATAATAGTGAACCGGCACCTATATTTTGTAGGGCTGTGTAACAAGAACAGTAGAAGTACTATTTTGTAGGTAAATTGTAAGAGTGGGTTTAAAAAATAAACTCACCTATGCTCCGGCTTTCTTGGTACAAAAGAGAGGGAAGGGAGAGCATTTTCACTTACTGAGAATAGGTGATTAGGCCACTACAATATCTATAGTCTAAGCACAAGTGCTCTTTAATGAAATGCTGCCGTAATTTCCATAACAAACTTCACTGATGAAAGTGTATCCTCTCCAGCCTTGGAGAGCTTTATTAAATCAGGTCTAGAGAATCAAATGGGCATCTATCAAATGTTTAATTCCTGACAATGGCATTTATTAGGTGGTCAGTGGCAGGTACTGAACTAGATGCATCTTACGGCTTGAATTATCTACAAATATAGGTGATTTTTACCATGCGGTATTCTTTCCGGAGTAGTGGCTCAGCACTCAGGATGTATTGCAAGATTCCTTTAATAATTGACATACCATCATAAGTCTTTGAAGACCAAGAAAATTAGTAGATTAACTACAATGCAAAAAATATGAACATCATCAACCTTATATAAGTAATATCACAATAATATATAAGTAAAGCATATCACAATTATAAAACAGTAATGCAAATATATTTTACTTTTCCATTAAA
>NW_027318167.1:2979-7062 GCF_032062135.1 Pyxicephalus adspersus | reverse complement strand
GAGATTCAAACCTGGGACCTAGCACTGCAAAGGCAAGAGTGCTACCTCTGAGCCACCATGCTGTCCTATTTCCTATCTTGGTGGAAAAGCGATTTAAGGTAAAGGAAATCATATATTGCAGTAAATACCCTGCCCGTTTTGGCTTAAAGTATAAAAGGTTTTTGCTGAGTTTGAATTATTACCTTTTACAATTATGTTGTCCTCAGAGGTGTTTACAATGGCCTTTATCAACCGTTTTACCCATGAAGAACCCTTAAAATAATTTCGAGGTGTCAGAGATCAATGGGGAAAGTGTTATGCCTTGGTTGCCAGTATGAAGAATGCCCCCATACTTTAGTATACATTAGTTATCACAAAGCTACTTTTACAGACACCTAAAAAGGTCCTTGGTTTCATGCAGCTGGGTCACAACCACACAGGTACCATCTGCAAGACAATCAGACAGAGTTTAAGGAACCACTGGCAACTTCTGGAGAAAATGTAGGGTTCCACAGCGCATTGGTTGGGAATGGCTGATCTGAACTAAGCCTCTCCCATTCTTGGTGCTGCATTTGATTCTGGATTTACAAAATAAATATATTGCAAAATGTAGAAAGAAAGGGGAAGGTGGTTACATTGTCACCATAGGGGGGTTACACAGTCAGTCATAGGGGTTCTCTGACACCTGGAAATTATTTTGTCTGTGATTTGTTTATTTCTCTAGAGGTTGAACTTCTCAACCCATGTAATATTTAATCATGCTTTGTTTTATCTGTGAGACCCAAGAACCATAACCCATTTTAGGAAAACAACAACTACTAATCCACACTAAAATTAGCAGCCGCCATTGCTGTTGTGGTAATCCAGTAGTTGTGCCTACCTAGAACAAGTATGGGGATTAGGGGCTCTATTTAAAAATGTTGCACTATTTTCAGTCATTTTGTTTGTCAGGTTCACTTTTTCCTGTTGCTCCAGTTTCCTTTGCTTATGTTGTGCCCTTCAAATTCTAAACTTCTAATTCTAGACCCCTGACCCCCCAGCAGTAGTGACAATACTATGGTCAGTGGCTAGCAATTAACATGGTGGGCGGAAATATTCTACATTAAAAAAATCCCTAATCCTCACCTATATTTTAATATTGTTTTTGAAAAGAACTGCATGCTTTTTAACACTTTTTTTGACATAGTCCTATGGGTCCCTCTTCCCCAGCAGCTTTGGTGACAATTTAACCCTAAAAAAAAGAAATTTTGAGTTTCCGATTGACTACAGTGTAAAAAGTCATCTGGCAGTAAAAATGCCCCTAGAGCAGCGGTCGCCAACCCGTGGTCCATGAGAAAATTTTGGTGGTCCGTGGTTCTGGCTGGTTTGCCCCCGAGTGGGGTCAGGAGAGGGACTACGCTTGGGGGGCGCACCAGCAGAGGAGCGGACTATGTCCCCCCTACGGAACACCGACTTGGGTTGGTGGGCGGGTTCTGGCATCATGATGTCACTATGGGGGAAGTTTCTTTCCGGTAAATTTATTGGTCCGTGAGTTCGAAAGGGTTGGCGACCACTGCCCTAGAACAAATATTTTAGGATTATGTTTACCTCCCCTCACCTTTTATGTAAATGCCCCATGAAAAACTAATAAAAATCTTTGAAATAAAACAAGTGAAAATAAGATTAAATCCACAGGTAAAAAATCTATAAATACACCTTTAGGGGTTCTGACATTTCTGATGGGTTCCAGGCAGCAGGCAAGCTTGTGTATCTGAGTTCAAAGATCATTTTGCACAAAAGAGAGTTAATAGGTTAAGTAAACAATAGGTTAAGTAACTTACTGATGAAGGATAGGTTAAAACATTCAAGTGAGAGGTGCCTTGGCCTAATTTTTATATTGTGGCAGAAACAATTAAACTCCCAGTCTTTAACCTTACACACAATACTTCATTTTCTATTTCTTATCCTATTCAAAAACCACTTCAAAAACCCAAACCTATACACTATTAAATTACCATAACAACATGGTCACAAATCACTATTGTAAATTGGTAACTGTTTCCATTTATACTAAAATTGTTAGGATACATGAATATACAATATTTTGATGTGTATTCTCATTATTATTATCTTGTATGAGTCTTTAAAAAAACCCTGAAGAAGCCCCAAGGCGAAATGGGTCGGGTAACCATCCGAAATGCGTCCGGCGACCGTCCTAAATTCTACACAATTTATTTGAGCTGTGTGATGCCTAGCAATAGTATAAATGATACTTTTTGTATGTATTTGGTAACTTTCAACAGTAAAAACCTATTTTTATTCGCCAAAAATCCCCTTCTTTTGCGTCTATCTTCTACATCAGTGGTCCCCAACCTTTTCCAGGTCGCGATTCACTAAATGCATGGACTCCGGACAGCGCATGCGCGGGGAGCCGTGTGTCACTCAAATAGGAAGAAACCTCCCCCAGTGTGACTTCATGATGCCAGAACCCAGCCGGAGAGTGGGCGGGTTGTGTTTAGAGACATTACCCACCCACCGATCTGAGCCTGCGATGTCCTAGGGAAACGTGGTCTGTGGCTCTGGCCGGTGTGCCTCCCAAGAGGGGTCCTTCTCCTGACCCCGCTGGTGGGTGCATCGGCCAGAGCTTCGACCCACCTGTCAGACGGCCGCAGCCCACTAGACCTGGGGTTGGGGACCTCTGCTCTACATGTTGTATCCTTACACACAAAGTGGAAGAAAAAAATGAAACAATTTAAATAATGAAGTGTTAGAAAACGGGGTCTTCACATATTACCATCTTCTGTGAGAGCCAGATTTCATTTATATAAAATACAACCAAACTGACGCATGCTAGACTTTGGAATACCACAGAAGAATAAATCCATAAGAATGCCGAAGTGCAGGGTGATCATGTCCCAAACCTGAGCAGAAATAAAATGTAGTTTTGGAAAGCAACTTATGAATATTGCATTCCTGCTGAGGGCAAAATGACGTCTGGGGAAGTATAACATCACACTTGTAGTCAACCGGATGCAAAATCCTACAAAGCTATGATTGCCTTGTTGAATATTTGCTGTGTTCTGATAAAGCGTCTTCACATACTGACAGCGTTGGGACGATTTCCCAGGCCTTCCCTGCAGGTGTCATGTGATCTGAAAGGTCATCGCCTGAACCATAGGGAATGAATGGAAAAGGTTATCCAGGCTCCGTGCTGGGTCACATTCACAATACATGGGGCCCTACAGATAGTCATAGCTTGGGTGCCCTATATACTCTCTAACGCAGTGGTCACTAATCTTTTCGGACCCACGCACCACTAAATTTACGGTCTCCGGACCGCGCTTGTGTGTGAAGAAACTAAACTCACAGTGATGTCGTGATGCCAGAACCCACCCACTCTTCTATCGCAGATCTGAGAATGTCCAGAGACACAACCCCCCCACCGCCCCGAGCCTGCAATCCGTACGGGAGACATGGTCCTTCTCCTGATCCCGCTCGGGGGTGCACCGGCCAGAGCCACGGACCACCAAATTTTACTTGCGGACCATCGGTTGGTGACCGCTGCTCTAATGAGTGTCTGCAGGTGCCAAGAAAAGGGGTTACTGTAAGACCCGGATAGAGACTGCTCTATGAGAGTGCTCCTATTACACAGAGACAGCCCAATGAGAGTTGTCCTTTTAGAGACTGTCCTATTAGAATTCTTCAGTTGGACAGAGCCAGTCCTATTAGAGTGATTCTATTAGAGAGATACTGTCCTATGAGAGAGCTCCAGTTAGGGGAGACACAGACCTGAGAGTGCTTCTATTAGACAGGGAAAGTCCTACAAAAGCTACTATCAGAGTTACAAGTATGAGAATAAGACAGTCCAATAAGGAAGCTCCTAGTGGAGAGACCGTCCTATAGGAGAGCTTATCATAGAGAAACCATTCTATTAGACAGTTCCTATTAGAGAGCCTCACCAATGAGAAAGCTTTTATTAGACAGAGGCTGACTGTGAGAGCTTCTATTAGAGAGAGATACTTATGTGACAGCTTCAATTAGGCAGCGACTGTTCTGTGAGAGTGCTGCCATTAGAAACATTATTCTAAAACAAAACTTCTATTTGAGAGAGGATGTCCTATGAGA
>NW_027318167.1:0-1280 GCF_032062135.1 Pyxicephalus adspersus | reverse complement strand
ATATATATATATACATATATGTGTGAGGTAAATGGTGGATTTGTGAGGCTCTCCTCCACAGGAATGCACAGAGGTCCTTCCTGATTGGTTATTTATCAATCAGCTGTGGTGGATTGATGAATGACGCTAAGAGAGTGCTTTGAGTGATTATTATCTGACCTATGTATGTAGCTGAAGTCATGAGGTGATACATATGAGGTCGCTGTCTCCCCTCAGACTGGAGATAAGTTAACTAGCTGTCATTTGTGAGGTCACAGCAAGGAGAATTGCCAGGCTTATACTATTTCTGATCCCATTGTAACTACAATCAGCTTTTTTCAATCCTTGCCATCAACTACAATATTAAATCTACTTGTTCAGTACTTGGTCCGAAAGCAATGGATTTCTCATGGTTTAAACATTATAAAAAAAAAAGTGGTTTTCATTTCAAAATAATGGGTAACTTGTTGCCAAAAATCACCCCTATTAGAGAGAGAGAGACCTATGAGAGATCCCCTAATAGACAGAGACTGTCCTAATACAGCGCTTCTATTAGAGGAAGAACATCTGGTGAGAGTCCTCCAATTAGAGAGATTCTTTCTTAAGAGAGAGCTCCAATTAGGCAGAGACAGACATATGAGAGATCCCCTATTAGACAGGGAAAGTCATACGAGAGAGCGTCTAATAAAGAGATACCATCCTATGAGAGAGCTCCTATAAAAGAGACAGTCCGTGGGAGTGCTCATATTAAAGAGAGACTGTCTAGTTTGAGTGCTCCTATTGGAGAGACTGTACAATGAGAGCGATCCAATTATACACAGACAGGCTTATGAAATAGAGCTACTATCAGAAAGATACCATCCTATGAGAGAGCTCCTATTAAAGAGAGACCATCCAGTGTGAGTGTTCTTATTAGTGAGACTCTGTCCTATGAGAGAGCTTCAATTAGGCAGAGACAGAGCTAAGAGGGATTTCCTGTTAGACAGAGAAAGTCTTATGACTGAGTTCCTATTAGATACCATGCTATGAGAGAGCTCCTAAGAGAGACTGTCCAGTGTGAGTGTTCCTATTAGACAGACACTGTCCTATGAGAAAGCTCCTATTAAAGAGAGATCATCCGGTGTGAGAGTTCCTATTAGAGAGACACTTATAGGAGATATTGTATTAGACAGAAATCATCTGGTGAGAAAGCTATTAGAGAGACACTGTCTTTTGAGAGACATTTTGTTAAACAGACTGTCCTATGAGAGAGTTGCAATTAGGCAAGGACAGATCTATGAGAAGATCCCCTATTAGATGGA
>NW_027318166.1:0-7062 GCF_032062135.1 Pyxicephalus adspersus | reverse complement strand
CCAATGACCTACTAATGACTTCCTCACTCATAACCTCATCACACGCACGGATACAAGACTTCTCTAGAGCTGCTCCGACTCTCTGGAATGGTCTTATTTGTCCTATTTGGCTTGCTCCTACTTTCTGCTCATTTAAAAGAGCACTCAAAACCCATTTTTTCAAACTTGCCTACCCGGCTTCTTCTGTCATTTGCTATCCCTATTTAATGTACAGCGCTGTGTAATATGTTGGCGCTATATAAATCCTGTTTAATAATAATAATAAAGATAGCAAGCTTTAATGACAAGAGCAATTTCTTAGGTGGAACTCAGGATGAATTGAACAATGGAGAAGGGAAAGTCTGTGTCCCTTCATTGTGCTAAAGAAGCAGCCAAGGACAGCTGTCCTCAACTGTCCCCCTTGGTGTATTGACTGAACACACTGGGCCTGATTTATTAAAGATCTCCAATGGGAAAACATGGGTTATCCAGCAAATCTGGACAAAAAAAATATTATATTTTTTGGCTGCTCCATTCTAGGTTACAGTCATTCTACACCCTTCACCAAAATCTTCTTTCCTGCATTTTTTTGTTCTCTTTCTCTTTTCTCTCCCTTCATCTGTTCACTCGCTTTTCTACTATTCTTGCTTTTTCTTATATTAATTTAGCACTCTTTCATTTTTAGCACTTTTCCTGTTATTATTATTATTATTATTATTATTAATAAACAGGATTTATATAGCGCCAACATATTTCTAGAAGTGGGGTTGGTAGGACACCTGAGTAAGGGGTGGATGCATAGGTATGGCTTAGTGTGATATGGGGCCCTGGCTATAATAAAAGGACCTCAATCTCTCTCTTCCTTTGGAGCAAGGTACAGGAAATGGAGGATGGACTCTTTGCACAGTGTATAATTTTACTTTGTCTTTGTAACCATTGTTTAGCTTTTCTTAAATAATTATTGTATATTTGTTAATTCTTTTCTCTGTTAATATCTAGTTGATCTATGTGAATATCTAAGCTAATAGAAACATAGTAAATGTACAGCTGTCAAGAAAGGGGATAATTTAACATTTCTTTCAACCATATATGGGATATAGCTGACTTTTCTCCAATATAAAAAAAAGTCTTGGACATAAAACAGATCACAAATTAAGAAAAGAGGAACATTTCTCTGTGTCTCGGGAACTAGGAGAATGCCATAAAATGATAAATAAAATCTAGAGGTCATATGGAGGAATTCTCAGAGTCATGAGGTTCAGAATGTTTTAGCTCCTGAACATCCTTAGCGCGGTCTACAATGCAGTGACCTCTATTCACATGCAGAAAATGACATTTTGGGTGTTAAGCATGCAATAAGTACGGTAATTAAAAATTAGAAAGAAAGAGAGTGGGAGAGGGACAGAAAGAAAAAGACAGAGACAAAAATAAATTATATGAAAAGTAATTATAGTGTTGATATACTCTTGCAGGTTCAATCATGTTGGATTAATTGCAATGCAAGAGTAATGAACAAATTTGTAATAGTTGGCACAAAGGTGAATGGATTGTGCTTTCACTTTCTGATACATGCATTATACATCGGTCTTTCTCGTATGCAACCTGGGGACTACCTGTATATACTATATATATATATATATATATATATATATATATATTAGCCAATGCTTTTTTTAAAGGTTTTAAAAGTATAAGTACAATATACAATTAAAATACTATTAGATTTATTTAAATTAACCTAAATTAATAACATATGTTCAAACGCTGTTTTAAATGTTTTAATAAGAACATTGTGCTCATGAAACATCTGTTGTAACTTTAAAACAATCTGAAATTTTCTTCCTGAGATGTGCACTTCTGATCAGTTTCTATTAGTTTGTTTTTAATAAAATATAGTTGTAGAAATATTGGTGGTTGATCTGGTACCGGAAGTAACAACCCCGCTTTATAATAAATTTGCCCTTGCACCGTGAATGTGGATGGAAATCCAGGCTGTTGAACAACTGATGTGGCGCCTAATGATGTCATTTGGCAACATGAGTTGTATTTTCTGATGGTATTAAGAACATGCTTTGACACTGGGGTATTTGTTGATGTGTAATTACAAACGATTTCCATTTTTCTTTTAAATGGTAACACTTGCACGCTGCGAGTAGTATTTATGTGGATCATATTGGAATCCTTCCAATGTTAAGCTAAAAGGTTGTGCAGTCGGTGATCATCTGGCTCTTTCATTCATTTCATGTACTCGGGTCTCACGCTGTTTTACTGTCTCTGAAACTCTAGATGTAGTAGCCCTTGCTCTCATTTCCTGTAGTACGGTCTCACACTGTTTCATTTTTTTATGCCTTTGATTGCACTCTGCAAATTGCCTTATGTTTTCTCGATGGCATTATTACAGGCCAGAAATTTGTAAGAGTCCAAAAAAAAAGTATGTAAGCAAAAGGCACACTCTCACTGAGCAATACATACACACATACTCGGGTCTCACTCTGTTGTACTGTCTCTGAAGCTCTAGATATAGTAGCTCTATCTCTCCTATCCTGTAGTCGGGTGTCACGCTGTTGTACTGTCTCTGAAGCTCTGGATGTAGTAGCTATATCTCTGTTATCCTGTAGTCGGGTCTCACGCTGTTGTACTGTCCATGAAGCTCTAGATGAAGTAGCTCTATCTCTCTTATACTGTAGTCGGGCATCATGCTGTTGTACTGTCTCTCACTAGTTGTAGTAGCTTTATCTCTGTTATCCTGTCTCTGCAAATTGCCTTATGTTTTCCTGACGGCATTATTACAGGCCAGAAATTTGTAAGAGTCCAAAAAAAAGTATGTAAGCAAAAGGCACACTGTCACTGAGCAATACATACACACATACATACATGCAAATTTACCTCTGACATATATCACAGTGCTGTACAAAGATTAGCGGTGCACTCACATGAGTCTCAGTCATATGTCTAGCAAGTTTGGTTGAAATGTCTTGATGCCTTTCCTGGTGATGACATACATACATATATACATACATCCAAAAATAGCTCTGACATATAGCACAGCGCTGTACAAAGATGACTGGTGCACTCACATGAGTCTCAGTCATATGTATGGCAAGTTTGGTTGAAATGTCTCCATGCGTTTTTGAGTGATGGTGGAACATTCATTCACACATACACACAGACATACATCCAGTTTTACATATATATATATATATACAGACATTATGTAGCAATAAAACCCACAAACAATAGATAAATCCATTATCTTCTTTGATAGCTAATAAAATGTATTCCAAAAAGGTCAACAAACTAGTGTGGTTACAGTTTGGATTAAAGTGGAACTTTATTTGTGATCATGCAGGCCTTTATAGCAGCAAGATATTGGTGATGTGGGACGGGGTGACACAATGACGCAGTGACGTAGCCAAATTATTGCAAATGCTGATCCAAACACAAAACAAATGGTATGGGTAAAACAGGTATCATACCATTCCTGGGATAATCACTCAATCCTAAAAGAGACTAAGTGACCTCAGTATGAAAATACAGCAAGCAATTTCCTCTGAGAAAGAATATTGGAATTTAACGCATTCTTGCACCCAACAGTCCTATAATATCCAACCATAAAATTATTATCTGTTGTACAAGAAAAGGTTTGAAGCCAGGATATTTTGTTGCCTTTAGCTGTTTTAAATGTTTTAATAAGAACATTGTGCTCATGAAACATCTGTTGTAACTTTAAAACAATCTGAAATTTTCTTCCTGAGATGTGCAGCTCTATCTCTTCTATCCTGTAGTCAGGTGTCACACTGTTGTACTGTCTCTGAAGCTCTAGATGTAGTAGCTTTATCTCTGTTATCCTGTAGTCACGTGTCACGCTGTTGTACTGTCTCTGAAGTTCTAGATGAAGTAGCTCTGTCTCTTCTATCCTGTAGTCGGGTCTCACGCTGTTGTACTGTCTCTGAAGCTCTAGATGTAGTAGATAAATCTCTGTTTTCCTGTAGTCGGGCCTCATGCTTTTGTACTGTCTCTGAAGCTCCAGATGTAGTAGCCCTTTCTCTCGTTTCCTGTAGTACCGTCTCAAGCTGTTGTACTGTCTTTGAAGGTCTAGATATAGTAGCTCTATCTCTCCTATCCTGTAGTTGGGTGTCACTCTGTTGTACTGTCTCTGAAGCTCTAGATGTAGTAGCCTTATCTCTGTTATCCTGTAGTTTCATTTTTTTGGCTTGGATTGCACTCTGCAAATTGCCTTATGTTTTCCTGACGGCATTATTACAGGCCAGAAATTTGTAAGAGTCCAAAAAAAAAGCATGTAAGCAAAAGGCACACTGTCACTGAGCAATACATACACACATACATACATACATGCAAATATACCTCTGTCATATACCACAGCGCTGTACAAAGATCAGCAGTGCACTCACATGAGTCTCAGTCATATGTCTAGCAAGTTTGGTTGAAATGTCTCAATGCGTTTTCGAGTGATGGTGGAACATACACACAGACATACATCCAATTATATATATATATATACACAGACATTATGTAGCAATCAAACCCACAAACAATAGACAAATCCACTATCTTCATTGAAAGCCAATAAAATGTATTCCAAAGAGGTCAACAAACTAGTGTGGTTATAGTTTGGATTAAAGTGGAACTTTAAAGTGGAACAGTTTGGATTATAGTGGATATAGTTTGGATTAAAGTGGAACAGCGAGGGACTGGTGATGTGGGACGGGGTGATGACGCAGTGATATAGCCAAATTATTGCAAAAGCTGATCCAAACACAAAACAAATGGTATGGGTAAAACAGGTATCATACCATTCCCGGGATAACCATCAATCCTAAAAGAGATTAGGTGACCTCAGTATGAAAATACAGCAAGCAATTTCCTCTGAGAAAGAATATTGGAATTTAAAACATTCTTGCACCCAACAGTCCTATAATATCCAACCATAAAATTATTATCTGTTGTACAAGAAAAGGTTTGAAGCCAGGATATTTTGTTGCCTTTAACTGTCAAAAAAGAGACCAGAAGTTCTCTCTGGATTTATTGTTTCCTTGCTTTTTCTAGGTAAGTGACTCATAAAGCATTGAAGCCAGGCATACAGCATTTTCAATAGGAAGGTCCAGCAGCAGCAAGTCATTTCTCTCATTCTTATTCTTTGTTTTTAAACTTTCCTTGCTGTTCCTTTCTGGGGTGGCAATGCCCTGGGGAGGGCTTTTGTTACGCTAGGGCAGGACTACAGAACAATCCCCTTTCTCCTTTAAAACACAGAATTTCTGGTATTCTGTAAAGCTATGTTCTGATCTTTTACAACCTGCAAATGCTTAAATTCACCTTAAAATAAAAGTTTAAATGAATATGAATAGCTGTGTTTTTGTGCAGGCTTTTGCAGTAAGATTGTGGTACGCTTACCTATTCCACATACCAGAAACCATTGCCTCTCCAAGAGATACCACTTTGTAATGTGGCAGCCCCATAGCAAATGAATTGGGGTAACACTATGAATTACTGCCGCCAGCTGTCTCATATGCTGCAGTGTTAGTGTTCTAGCAGCTGGCAAGGTGCAATCCACTGAGGTTGCAGGTGTGAACCTGTCCTTATACAAGCCATTGTTCAGATGTCCCAGCTTCTAGGGTCATTTTGCTGTCCAAACATCTCTATACATACATAGCTGGGGACAGTGTATTATTATTATTATTATTATTATTATTATTATTATTAATAACAATAATAAGAAACAGGATTTAATTAGCGCCAACATATTATGCAGCGCTGTACATTAAATAGGGGTTGCAAATGACAGACGAATACAGACAGTGACACAGGAGGAAAGGACCCTGCCCCGAAGAGCTTACAATCTAGGAGGTGGGGGTAGTAACACACAATAGGAGGGGAGATATGTAGTGGGGGGAAGTAGTGACGGTTTCAAAAGACAGAATAAGATGGGTAGGCAAGTTTGAAAAGTGTAACTGATAAGAATGCAGCATCAGTTCACAAGCTTTCTGCAAGATCAGAAGCTATAATCACACATTCCTTTGAACAGATAAAAATGAAACAAATGAGAAACTTCTGTTATTATGGCTTACATGCACTTATATTTTCATTTTCCATTTGGATAAAAGTCTTAGTTTTAGATGCTCTATTTAGTTGGAGTGCACACCATATCCAAATAAATGTCTCTATAGTATCATTTCAAACACCACACAAACCTGCAGCATAAGAACGTAGCTGGGCTTTAACCCTTATAAAGATAAACCCTTATAAAGCACAGGAGACGACAAAGTTATAATGTTGCATCAGACAGAATATCATGCTTGTAGACATGCAAATCTAACGTTGGGTGGTAACTTTTGCACGCCTATCTAATTGCAATATAGATGCAATCATTATCTGTATGTCTTCTTGTTTTGTCTATATATTATACATATATATATATATATATATATATATGTACATTAAATAGGGATTGCAAATGACAGACTAATACAGACAGTGATACAGGAGGAGAGGACCCTGCCCCCAAGAGCTTACAATCTAGTAGGTGGGGGAATTTCACACACAATAGGATGGGAGATATGTAGTGGTGTGAGGTAGTAATGGTTTCAAAAAACAGAAGCAGATTGGTAGGCAAGTTTGAAAAAATGGGTTTTGAGCGCTCTTTTAAATGAGCAGAAAGTAGGAGCAAGCCAAATAGGACAAGGACAACCATTCCAGAGAGTTGGAGCAGCTCTAGAGAAGTCTTGTATCCGTGCGTGTGATGAGGTTATGAGTGATGAAGTCATGAGTAGGTCATTGGAGGAGCGGACAGAGCGGCTGGGGGAGTATTTTTTTTACCAAGTCAGAAATGTCCCTTATTAATGGTGATAGGGGGATTCACTAATAATAAGTCCCTTAGTAACAGTTATAGGGGGATTCACTAATAACAAGTCCCTTAGTAATGGTGATAGGGGGATTCACTAATAAAAAGTCCCTTAGTAACGTTGATAGGGGGATTCTCTAATAACAAGTCCCTTAGTAACAGTGATAGGGGGATTCACTAATAATAAGTCCCTTAGTAACAGTGATAGGGGGATTCACTAATAA
>NW_027318165.1:0-7065 GCF_032062135.1 Pyxicephalus adspersus | reverse complement strand
CTGGGTTGGCAAATCCCAATAAGCCCTGCTGGCCCCCCATCTCCTGCAGAGCAGCCAGCTCCATTCTTCCCCCCGGCTCCACCCCGTGCCCCTGCTCGTCCACCCAGTGCATCTGCCCGTCCACCCCGTGCCCCTGCCAGTCCACCTCCTAACACACGGGGCAAGCAATAGACATGCCCTGGAGGTGGGCCGCACTAGCGCCTGTGCTGTGCAGGTGGACCGTGGGCGTGCTGTGGGGGTGATCGTGGCCGAGGCCAGCAAGTGGAGGTGGCCCGTGGCCAGGCTGCTAGGGTGGGCAGCGCCCCCGGCCGGGCTGGTGAAGTGGGCCGTGGCCGGTTTGGGCGAACTATATAAGTGGATGCCGGGTGCCAGGTGAGAACATTTTTCAAATTCTTCCTGTCAGTCTTCACTCAATTTTTTCAGGACTCCATGAGCTTGAGTTGGTATTCTGTGTCAAGACGCTTGTTTGTATAAACTAGCTTAATCTCTATTTTGTGTTTGCCCAATATCCACAGGTTAGTAACCCTCGCACTTTACAACTTTACCTATCTAAGTTTGTTTTGATGCAGCCCAAGTATGCTCCAAATCCAGTTTTGCTATCTACTCCCCAAAGAATATTCCAGTACATTTGTCAAAGTGATTCAAATCAAGTATGAAGTCTCAGCTCAATACTCTCCAAGTATTGCTGTAATGACCTTAAAAAAGCTAAAGTTACAAAAGTTGATTCTAAGGTTAGCTTACAGGCAATCTCCTCAGCCTCGGCCGCCTCCTCTCCTTCATCGGAGGACTCTGGCTGCAGATGTTGGCCAGCGGGCTCCTCCTCCAAAGATGGCTCCTCCTCCTCCTCAACATCCTGGGGTATAACCAGGCGCCTGTGTGGCCGCTGGATGATTGAGATAATATAATATCCAAAATTAATAAGGGTAGTAAAATATAGGAAGTGAAAAACAAACAGTTCTAGGCTAAACAATACTACTGTACTGTACACTTCACGCACCAAATCTGGTCTCCTCCGCTTCAGGTTCCTCCACACGTGCTAAATTTGGGCAACTGTTGGGCACCTCCCTGCAGGGGTCCACAGCCTGTCTGCAATCCTCTCTGCTATTTGTCTTTTCACAAATATTGACCTCTGCTGGTCATATCTGTGCCGAATCATTGTCTAAAGAAAAAGAAACAAAATGTTATGTGAGTTATTTTGACAACAACCAAACACCTCTTAAAAAGAAAAAAAGGAAGAACTAATTCATTGACTGATTTATATATTTTTTGTTGCAAATTGACATAGTTTGGTTGCAAATGTAAACTGTTTGTTTGTTAATATTGTGTGTAGATATATGGGTATAGTGTGTAGGGATTGTGAGGATTGTGGTGTCAGCTAGCTAGAGGACATTCTAGCAGAAGGCTTCCACTGTCCTCCGGACAAAGAAAGATCATTTCCAGCCTTGCGTGATAGAGAGGAGGCAAATTAGAGCTCTTCAAATGATCTACCTCTGATTGATTGAGCGTAATGGGGTAGAATCCTGAAGATTCTTACAAAGCATACATGTACATACCCTGTTTCCCCAATGATAAGGCACTGTCTTATATTTTTTGAAATGCCAAAATATGCCCTAGGTCTTATTTTCAGGGGGATGTCTTATTTTTGGGATGTCATCTGGCTTAGATATCATGATCTCTTACCACTGATGAGCTACTGTATGGCTTATGTTGGTCAACCTTTGTCTGGAGCGTATTTTTTTACTGCCCTAGGCATGGGTCTGGATCTGTGATTTGGCCTAAGTACTTCATGAATATGCCTTAGCACAACATGGTTTACTAAATGTTGTATAATTTGATTTTGTTTACCTAAATAAGTGCTGCCTTTTTATGCTGTACCAGGTTGTATATTTGCCCTTTCTTCACGAATGCCGCTAGATTGCCTTTTTGCCCCTGGGGGGGGGGCTCTGTGTTGGGGCCAACTTGCTCGGCCATGGTGGGGAGCCCCTCCGTGGAGGCTATACTGATGTTTGCTAGCTGGTGCCACTCATGTTATGTTGACCAGGGATTTTCCTGGTGATTAATCCGGAGATTGCTGGGTCTTTGACCCCTGTGGGGGTGTTGAAGTGTCTGTCACGGATGTTTCTTCTCTGCTGCCCCTTTTTGAGGCACGGGGATCGGCAGATACTGAACACCCCATGGTCGCTGGGGTGCGACTACTTTACCCTGGTTGGTTGCTTATATGACGACTTACTAATAGTCCATCTCTGGCTCACCTGCGGGAGGTGACTTCCCTCCGCTCTAAATTACGGGCCCTAGAGTTGAGGAAAGTTAGCTGGCAAAGAACTAAACAAATCTATTATCATAAGGGCAACAAGGTCGATACGCTATTAGCACGTAAACTGAGGGACACACAAATGAACTCATCCCCTATGGCCATTAAGGATGCATAAGGTGTTCTTAGATATGACCCCTCTCATATAGCCTCCCGGTTTGAACAATACTATACACACTTGTTCCACACGGTACATCAGGCACAAAGTGATATGGGCCCCAGGCTACAACCTACTATTGACTCATATCTAGCAGACCTGAATCTTCCCCATTTGAAGGCGGAACACCTGGAACACCTTAACAGCCCAATTACTGGAGAGGAGGTGTGGAAGGCAATAGCCTTTTTCACGAAGCATCAGGAGTCTCTTGTGTTCAGTGAAGCAAAGTTTCTTTATTCATGCATGGAGATTCTCACAATCATTGCACACCTTTGGTACTGCCTCAGGCTATAAGGTGAACTCCTCCAAAACGGAGGCCTTACCACTACACATGCCACCCTCACAACTGTTGGCGCCACAAGGTAGTTTTTCCTTTTTATGGCTCCCTAAATTATTTGGGCACTCAAATTACAGCCACATATTGCCAACTGTATGCTCGTAACTTTCCCCCGCTGTTTCAGGAGATATATAATTACCTGAACAAATGGAAGGGGAATTCTCTGTCTCTTATGGGCCGTATAGCATCTGTGAAGATGATGCTATTACCCAAGCTACTCTATTTATTTGAGACCCTTCCGGTCAGGGTTCCTGTTTTGACCCTGAAAAAGCTACAGGCTGGCTTCTTGAATTTTTTTTGGGCGTATAGGAGACATAGACTGTCCAAGACAATGGTTTGTACACCCAAAGATCTGGGTGGCCTTGGGGCCCCGGATCTTAATAAATACTATATAGCGGCCCACCTTCGATTTCTGCCCGCATGGACCAAATTGTTTTCCTCCAGTGTCTGCCGGGAGATAGAGGAGGCCTGGCTCGCAAAGTATCAAATGCAGCAACATAGATTAATTAGGATAACACACAAAGCAACAGCCCCTCCAAGAAGAAAAAGACAAAAGGAAAAAGCAAGTTAATCCACACCCTTATATATGCTCAAATGTAAGAGCACAGGTGATAGAAATTCACTTGCAATTAGCACTTGCGCAGTCTGTCAAAATTGGCTGTTTGTTTTTTTTGGCAATAGCACATCTCATTATCATTGATCGATATGATCTTTAGATATGTAAAAACACGCCCTTATATATGCTCAAATGTAAGCGCAGAGATGATAGAAATTCACTTGCGCAGTCTGTTACAATTGATCCTTAGATATGTAAAAACACACGCTTATATATGCTCTAATATCATCGATATGATCCTTTAGATATGTACAGCAGTAAACAGATATTCCACTATAGTAGTCCACTATATTTATATATATATATATATATATTTATTTATATTTAGATACATATATATATACCGCATTTTCCGGCTTATAAGGCGACTGGTGCTATAAGACGACACCCCCCTCTAACGAATCAGTTGGGGGTCGTGTTATACGCCCAGTACTGTACTGTTCCTTCTGCCTATCAGATCTCGCTATTGTGCGAGAACTGAGAGGCAAAAGGAACAGTACAGTACTAGTTCTAAGGAATGAATGGGCGCGTTCCTTCTTAATGAATGGGCGTGTTCTAGTGGAGTACAAGAAAAACAAGTGGGAGTAAGGTGATTTGGAATCAGCAAGACGACCTGTGCCGCATGGTGCTGATGTTCCCATACCAGTGTTCAGTACACTTCCTGATATTCCTGTATGACATGGAGGATATACAAGGTTTGGAGTGTAATCCCGGAGTTAGCAGTGGAAGTGAATATGAAGGAAGTGTTTCATCAAACCAGCAGTTCTCCCAAGAAGAGCTCAATGATTTAATACGTGACCTAAGTCTTTCAAAACAAGCATCTGAACTTTTAGCATTCAGGATAAAAGAAAAGAACTGTCTGAGAGCGGAAGTTAAAATAACGATTTATAGGACAAGAGGTGACACTCCTACCATATTTCAGTGAAGATGGAGACTTTGGCCCAGATTCATGAAGCAAAATCGGAAGGTCGCTCGCGCAATTCAGCAACTGAAAGAGCTCGCAGCCGGAGCTGCGCATCCCCGGCAGCTTTACACTGGCGAGCTTGCATTAAAAGTCACTGTTCCCCTAAAAAATCATTCTTTCTAATGGCACACATATTCACAGAACAGAGAGCAGGTGTGCGCTAATTAATTGCTATGATCTCACCATTGAGCTTAACAGATCCTCCTTAATCGTGCAGCTGAAATCTAATCGCCTTAATTGGCAGATTCGCGACCCCTATTGCTCATTATTATCAAGTGAAGGCGCGTGTACGAGCGCACTCGGCTCCGGACCGCAGTAAACCGGCTCTCTGGAAGTGCGAACGTGCACGCGTCCAGTGTACGCACATTTCATTGATGAATCAGGGCCAGTGCCTCAATTACCTAGTATAGATTATTTTGCTGAACATCTGAGCAATTTAGACAGTTCTAATCTGAAACACTATGATAGATAAGGTCAAATGTATTGAATGTACTATACAAATGACAGATCATAGAATGTGAGTAAGGATTCTAATGAAAGTCGTTTTTGTTGCCACAGCTGACAGTCACATTTAATCATCTCTGATATTTCCTTGTTATAGTTAAGTAAATATCAAGTACACATATAACACAGCTCAACAAAAAAATTAAAAAAAATTCACTTGCCAAGGATTTTTCAGTATATTTAGTGTGTTTAAGGTCTGCTGAATCCAGAAATGACATCAGTTTTTAATTGAATTGGCTCTAGTTCTTGTGGTACAGGAATCGGAATAGACAATTTTACCAACAACAAATGTTAACACAGCATATTATTATCAATCTTTATTTACACCGATGTTTTGCATTCTATATAATAAATGTAGCATTTTTTCATGCCTTTTTCTTCATACATTTTCTTCAAGAAGTTCTTCAAGAAGTTGTGTAAATGGCCCATAATGTATTTTACTAAACTTGTGGTGAATATTTCCAGCAAAAACAGAGAAGAAACATTACATAATTTGTGAAACAAGCATATCTTGCATATTTTGGTATTAAAATGGGGGACCAAGATAAGTATTGGGCTCCCCCATATGGGATGCAAAACTTGTGTAGAGTGTCTACGTCAGTGCAAAAATGGAAAACTGAAAAGTTTGAAATTGGGTGTACCTTTGGTATGGCGAGAGCCCAGAAATCATCATAATGATTGTTATTTTTGTGCTCTGAATGTAAAAGGTTTCAATCGTTACAAGAAAAACAAGTGGGAGTAAGGTGATTTGGAATCAGCAAGACGACCTGTGCCGCATGGTGCTGATGTTCCCATACCAGTGTTCAGTACACTTATCCTAGAAAGCCCCCGGTACACGGCTTACATATGCACTCATGTATGTATAGACAAGAGTGTACATAAAGCCAAACGTGTGTGTACATATACATAGAACAGAGAAATTACAAGAAGAAATAGGTAAAGAGGGCTTTTTGGACCATATTGCTTCACATTGAAAACATTGCCTATTTCTTCCTATGATTTCGTATTTGGCATTGGAAGATATACATTGGATATTGCTTACATTGAATAAACATCCTGAAAAGCTTGAAAAGCAACAACATATGTTTGGCTCAAAGGAACACCTAACCAAAAATATATAGAAAAAGTATTACTAATATAAAATATGTGCGTGTAACTATGCGCAACAACGGACCACTGGCGGGTACAGATGCGCATACAGCAGGCATACGTGCAAATGCGTGGCGTGGCCACGTTTTGCAGTAGGCGGGAGTTAATCAGGAAGTTGGAGAGAGAGACATCAGGCTGTGCCCGTTGTTTGAAGAGAGGGACCTGCGCTTTATTATTAAAGTACCGTAATTTCCGGCGTATAAGACGACTGGGCGTATAAGACTAAAATTTTGGTACATACCTGGGTCAATTTCCACCACAGATTCCACTACCTCCTCTGCAGGGGAAACCAGAATCAACTCTGCATAAAAATAAAATTAAAACCATATTTGAACTATATTTAAAAATAATGTATTTTTAACATTTTTAAAATAATACATTTTTTCCTATTAAATATATAACAATATCCTACCTTCCACCTCTAGCTGCTCCTCTGGACGCACCTGCGGCTGCTCCTCTACCTCCGGAGCACGGCATCCTAATGCATAAAAACAAATACAGAACAAAACATTTTCATTAAAAAAATTAAAAACAACTTACAATAATAAAAAATTACTAATAATTAAAAAAATATATAAACAAATACAAATAAATTAAAAATAGTTTCCCAAAATATTACATTACCTGAAAAGAATAATTTTCCAAAACTAAACTTTTACAAACTGACAAAATTTATACTTACGTTGTTTGGCGATACGACGCCTTAACGATTCCAATCCGTCCCTCTCTCGGGTTTTTAAATCAGACCAGCTTTTCCTTAGCTGGTCCTTGGATCGCTCCACACGAAACTTTCTGTGTATTCTCCGCTGCAACTTCTTTAAAATGCGATTTTTCCTTGCATTCTGGGATTTGTAATGAGCCCTCCGACCATCATAATCCCACCTCTCGAGGACATCCACCAACACCTCCATCTCCTCTCTTGCCATAGGTGTGGCACGGGTGGCTGGGCTGGCTCTTTGTTGAGACATCGCCCCTGATTCATCAAGCAGAATCGGATTATCGGTCGCGCATTCGTATTCGCGATCCG
>NW_027318164.1:4829-7072 GCF_032062135.1 Pyxicephalus adspersus | reverse complement strand
TACAAAATCTCTCCAATGGAACAAAGATTAAAAAAAAAACTTACAAAGGTCTTAACCATTATATTTACTTTAACTGATTTAAGAATCTAAAGACAGGTAACTGGACAAGCTTCTTCCAAAAATAGTAGGGACCTCCAATATAAAACAATTTAGCATTTACCAATCAGCTCTATCCAATCTAATAAGGCTACGTATAAAAGTGGAGGGCCTACTATTGTAATATAGGAACTGGAAGGGAAAGGTTAGGTTATTGTGTCGCAAGTACTCAGTTGGAGTAATGAAAACCATCTTTCAGTTTCATAGCCATAGGTCAATAAGACGTCTGTATGATATGATTTTCATTTTTTTTTTTTAATTTTTAGCAAATGGTAATGTTAGCAGAGACTATAGTATATCTACCTAAGTATATCAAGATTCCCTCTCTATTGACATCAAATTAAGCATGTGTATAGCTAAAAACTTCACCTGGGGCATCTTTTTCAAGGTGTAGAGACTGCAGGAATTTACTGGTTTGGAGTAGAAAAAGAAGAGCAAAGGGATATCTAATAGTCAGTAAGTGATGTAGTGGGAATGCTAGCTGAAGTAGAAGTTATGGGTAAAGTTATGTCTGCAGTGAGGTTATGGGGCTAAGGCTAAAAGACACTGGGCCTGATTTATTAAGGCCCTCCAAAGCCTTGAGAAGATAGACAATTGTGGGGGAACCTGGAATGGATATGGTCCAAGATTAAAATCATTTGCCAAGCTAATAGAAAATGATTTTTAGGAAATCAATTCTAGATTTTCTGGATCCCCCAGGTTCTCCCATGATACGCCATCTTCACCAGTCTTGGAGAGCTTTGTTAAATTAGGTCCACTGTCTCAATACCTTCCACTAGCATACAGATGTGCCAAGCTGTGCTACTGTTTTGCATTCTTTGTACCCTGCTCTGATGTGTATAGACATGGGTGCAATGGGTTCATTGTGACAGATGACCAAAACAATAACTTCTGTTAGCTCAGATATAGGAACACTCAAGTGATGTGGGTATTGCCATCTGTGCATATCTAGCTATGGAGAAGCAACATCTATACATTGAATGCCAAGATGCAAGCTAACCCCAATGGGTCCCTTCAGTCAATGCAAATTCAAAACATTTACATTTTCTCTAGCCTTAAGTCTAAAGAATTAGCCCAAACATTTGCTGTATGTGACATGTCCATCAAAAAAACTTGTTGATGAAAATTGCCTCCCCCATATTGCATAGCAGATGCCCATACCTATGAACAGACTGTGAACTACCAAGGAAACATATGTCCCGTTCTTTGTGCTCATTGGTTTGTTCTTCTGTTCCCTATCTGCCCAGATCAAGCCTTGTCAGATTCTTGGCTGTCCCACCTTTCATAGACATCAAGACAGTTTCTTAAAAACAGAAAACTTTTATGTTATTAAATGCTATTTGTGGGAAAAAGACCAAGTTTTATGTAGCAAGAAAACCTTGTATTTGCTTAAGTGTACTATCAATCTGTGAGTTTTGTAAACAAATTATTTTTTAGCTAATTTTACTTGTTCTGGCAGATTCTCAAGTCTATTTTTATTAGCTCTGTCAAAGGGCTGTTTTGCTTGGAACAATGTAAATCTTAAACGCTTTTAGTTTGTTGATATCTACAAATGTACTTGTTTTGGGCTTTAAGCCAGAACTGAGCCCACATAAGAAAAAAAACCTAACTAATGTATTAAATTTCTTTTTTTTTTAATCAAAGGAAAATGCATCTTTTTAGATAGTCAACAAACCTAAATATACTATTATAGATGTTTGTGGCTTGTTTAAAAAACAAAAAAACAAGACATGCATGACATTTGTGCCTAGGACCTGGCTTCATGCATGGGCCCAAGCAGAAGAACCATTGCGATATTGGGGACTTGCTTTTGGTTCTTCTCAGGAGCACTAATCTAATTAGCTTTATTTGTCTGAATAGTGATGTAGGAGGGTAGCTTCTGACCGAAATTGGTTCAGAAATTTAGCAAGGGACTTGGTGGCATAAATTTATTTGGTCTGAGTATGGTAGATTTTATTCTTTCTAAGACCAACTTGACGCATATCTCAGGGATGGCTTATATTAATATGTATTGTGATAGTTCAATGAGAACAAGTTTATAATAAAATAAACATATTAAAAAATGGGTGTTAGTACAATAATATTACCATAACTCTCACTGTTCTTGAGTGTAAATGTCTCTGTGCTGATGCGTTTCACCCAATTGG
>NW_027318164.1:2356-3497 GCF_032062135.1 Pyxicephalus adspersus | reverse complement strand
CATCCTACATTTTCAATGAACTTCCTAAACCGCCAAGCTGCCGTCAGAATCACCTAGCTCTGTGTTTCTCAACCAGAATTCCATGGAACCCTAGGGTTCCTCCAGAGGTTCCTGGGGTTCATTGAGCAAAGGTTTGTAACTCTCAGGTCATTTTAAGTGACACCAATGAACTTTTTGGCTCTGTAGGGATGACATTCTTCCTAATGGCCAGCAATGCAAGGGGCATTCTTCCTACTGATCAACATGCACCATAATATATTGTGAGCTCTGAATATAGTAATTATAGAAGTTGTTTCCAGAAGACATGAAAAAAATTAAAAGATTTACCTTTGTTTAAAAGATCAAGAAAGGATGTTCTAGATCCGTTTTCCTGGACATATCCAAATGTCTACACCCTGCTACCCCTAGTCTGGTGACCTAGAAACATGTCTAGTTATGGCAAACACATCCTGACGGGAGACATTTGTCTCTGTTGGTATTCAAAAGATCAGTAGTAATATAAATAATAAAACCTATTTGAAATCAAAAATATATATTATAAAAAATAGTTAAACCTTACCCTTTGATAAAACCATTATTTATCTCAACCATTATTCTGTAAAATTAAAGTTACTTTAGTTGTTTGGGCTCTTCTGGGACATCAATCCACGTACAATGCGTATGTATCAAAATCCATTTGATGGTCTAGTGTTTTAAAATGAGGAATATTACTTCTGTTATTTCCATTCTGTGATGGTTTATCTTATTTTATCCCTTCTAGCATTCACCCTTTATTAATGTATCATAGGAGGATCTACGTCTTGTAGTGCCTAGGTGAAACATTCACTGTTAATTTATGTAGTGATTATTATCCTGTCACTGCAGTCTCATCCTTCTAATGAACGACTATGCATTAATTAATTAAATGAATATTGCTGCTAATACATTTTTAACTAATGTAAACAACATACTTTCCGCAGCTAATTAATATGCTTAGAAGCCTAATTAAGAGCGGCTCATTAGTGTAGCAAAACAAATCTTGATGCTAATTAGTAATACACCGCATGAAAGACTACTATGTAAAATCACTAATTGCATGAAAAAAATGCAGCTCCATCCCAAAATCATTTGGTTGGATTCAGAAAAAAGGCTTGTTTTTTAG
>NW_027318164.1:0-1139 GCF_032062135.1 Pyxicephalus adspersus | reverse complement strand
GAGAGACAAGCTGCGAGCAGAGCAGCAGCCTCGGCCATGCTGCCTGCTACAGTGGCGTCTCCCTCTGTGGCTGGGATCCCCAGGGACACCGCGGGCTCGCAGGACGGGTAAGTTCCTTACACTAATGATGCAAATGTTCTAAGCTCATAACTTGTCAATATGGTCCCTAGCACATTCAACTCAAGAAATTATTTTTGGTTCAGGTTGTGTAGAAGGACGGGGACCAGTCAATTTAATAAATCTAAAAGGGTCCCAAACATCAGACTGGTCTGCAACCTTTTCTGAATCTTTATTTCATCTTTTGTTTCACAGACTATGCTGGCTGAACTCCTGGAGAGCTATGGCTCCTTGGTAATTGAGGCTCCAGTGGTACCCAAATTGTTCTATGGACAGCATGGAAAGGTTTCCCTGTGTACTTTACATTCAACCAGTCACCCACCACCTACGTATGGAGGACAGTCACAGCTTGCTTCCTCAAGGTCAGAGTCTTGACTCCAGCAGCCAGCATCTTCAGGAATACCTTCCAGAATTAAAAGTTCAATCATTTTTCCAAGGCCTCTAAAAGAGACAGATCGTTATGGGGGATCACAGGACAAATGCCCATGTGAGAAGAGGCAAAAAAGGAAATGTATTATTTACCAGCTTTTCCAACCTGACCCTTCTTACCCAATTGATTGGCAAGGTATTAAAAATTTTAAACATATAAGGATATTTGTTTAGTGCACCCAGCTACATAGGTGTAAAATGTATTAAAAATGTAAAAAGGAATTTTGAAATCATCCTTAACAACCCGAAGGGATGCAAAAGTGGGAGGTGTACAAAGGCATACAGAAAAATTACATAAGTACTCAAGTATAAGTCAAGATTTCTTTTACACACAAATGCTACAAGAAAGCGAATCTTGCTTTATACTCCAGTCACCCATTGGAAGAAGCTGTGTCCCCATGTAAAGTGTATAACAGACTCCAAGCATCTGAGACAAATTATTTGTGATTGTTACACACCTAAAACGAGGACACAGTGCCATCCACTGGTGGTCAACAACCAGGCACAAAAGATACAATATTATTGAACAATAAAAGTGAATTATTAAGTGACCCTGATTTACTAAAGGAATTTAGGCTCTTCATTTAATTAGG
>NW_027318163.1:6114-7072 GCF_032062135.1 Pyxicephalus adspersus | reverse complement strand
CCCAGTTCACTTCTGAAAGTGTATTCTCTCCAGCATTGGAGAGCTCTCATAAATCAGGGACACTATCTCAAACATCCATTGTATACAACAAATATTATCAAACAGGTTTAATTAAAGAAATTGATAACATAAGCACATTCATCCTCTGCACTGCTATCACATGCTCTTCATATTGTAGCCATTCAGCAACATATGTGCTGAACTTTTGTTTGCTAAACACAACCACCTTCTAGTACTCAGGGTTTAGACATGCATATGGTTATGCACCCACATGTGGTTAACCTTTTACTTTAATGATCCTTCAAACATTAAATACAAAAACTCATAACATACTTTTTTGGTCTCGAAGTGTATCACATCCCTATTTGATTGATACTATTATAAAAGAAACATCTGGGAATTTAAATGTACAAAAACCACACTACAAACTTTTTATAGATTTACATAAAAAGATCCCACTAACAAGCTGGTGTCACCACACAGTTATACATAGTCATGAATGGTGAACCACACTGAATAGACTAGTATTAAACAGTGTTCCTATACACATTTGTTTACAATATATAAGAGTTAATAATATATCTGATTGTATGTCTGAATGCGGGGGGTGGAAAGGTTTTTTAACATAAAATGCAGTTTTTAGGCAGACCAAAGGCCTGATTTATCAAAGCTCTCCTAGGCTTTATCCAATTTATCCAATAAATGGATTTTGTCAAGGTTGCTATTTACTAGCTAATGTTTTGATACTGGACTAGGTCCATTCCAGGTTTGCTGGATCACCCAGCTTCATTGATGAAAGTATATCCTCTCCAGCCTTAGAGAGCTATAATAAATTAAGGTCCATTGCCCCAAGACTGGTTGAAGAATGGGTAAAAATGTTTCCAGATTGGTAGATAGGACCCAGTTATGGAAAATGGAAGATAATCAAAGAATAGTGTAAAATATCTTGTTTTCTTTC
>NW_027318163.1:0-2273 GCF_032062135.1 Pyxicephalus adspersus | reverse complement strand
GCAAAAATATATTTTTTAGTAGCTGTAGCGTATATCTGTTCTTCTTCTGTGGAAAAACGTTTGCTTATCATTTAACTAATAGAGAAATAGGGTTTTCAGGAAAAGAAAATGATGGACCAGGACTACACAAAGGTGGCTAAAAAGTTCTCTAATATTCAAACAAAAAGGGAATAGAATAAACCTTATTCAGACACCACATAAAAGAAGAAATATGTAAATAAATAAATATCTCATATACGCATTTTACTGATGAACGCAATGGAAACATACTTTTCTAATAAATAAACATTGAACGTCTTATTTTATGATAGATATCTGTCAAGCCAGCATAAACTTGATTTCAGCTGATTCTTTGGTGAACTTCTTTTCTGTACAATATCTTAAATAAGACATTGAATTTCTTACTTCTCTTTTAACAAAGTACCCTGCCAACACTAATAACACCTGGTGCAGGAATACGGATTACTGCCACACACCAAACTACAAAATATGAGCTTCTTGCTTAGATGTGATGAGTTAAATGGCCAATAAAGAGCCTTTTCTGGCACATTAGGAGAGTTCAGCTAACGCTATGGCAGCAGGAAATATTATATGTGCCCATTCTGAGAGGTTATCACATCTAACAGTATTTTGTGTGGTTTCAGATTTTCCTTCTAGCTTCACTGGAGCAGTGCATGACTGGCAATAACTCATCTATGACAAGACAGTACACAAACTGCATTACCTTGGAGGAGAGGACATATTTTTTATACAAACCCAGAGAGAATTTTTTAGTCGCTAGTAAAAGCTGTTCCATTGCATTGGAACAGACTTACATTCTTACTGCTGTTTCAGTAATTATTTATTAGGTACGCAGTACATTTTACTTCATACCACATTAATTTAAAAAAGATTATAGCATTTTAAAAGAAAGGTTACGCTTGTTTTGTAATTACAAATTCTGCTGTAACTCTAGGACAGAAAAATATGAATGTTTTGTTGTCATACTGTTTTATGAGTCAATTATTATTTTTTATTATGCTATAATAGGAAAATGATTAGGAATATGCAATATAATAATATTTCTTTTCCTGCCATTAAGAAAATGTACACAGACTATCAAGAATGTTAATCCTTGTACCAGATGATATTAAAGTAATTTTTCTGTAGGAAAAAAAAAATCCTTAGATAGTTTCACTAAAGTGGAGACGAGATTGTATGCATGTACTGGAGATACATTATTAATGCCCACCAAAAAGCCAAAGTGTTGTAACAATAGGCATCACATCTATACTTGCACATTATGGCAACAGCAGTGACCCTTTCTCTATTCCCCCTGGAAGTTTTCATGTTTTATTGTCATAGAACTTTGACAGAGGTCTTGTTTTCCTGCCCTAATTAACAAACAACATTTTTCAAAGTCTAAATTAATACAGATCTCTGCAAAGTGACTTACATTCATTAAAGAAATCTAGCTGCATATATACACCCCATTTTTAAAACACACATAAATCATCACTAGAACAGGCTGTCCCCAGAAGTTAAATGGGTACTAAACCCAGCTGATATCCACATGATCCTGTTTTGTTGTTGGCACCACCATCTTCTTTTTTCTCTTCTGCATTCGGATCTTGATTGACTGGGCCAGAATAACCTAATTCCCATGGGCTGGAGTTGCGTACTTTCGCGCTTCCAGCGAGCGCGGATTTTATTGATGAATCAGGGGCATTGTGTCTGCAGTGTGCCATTTTTTACCATAATAATTTAAATGAATTTGGACAGATCTGTTTTTACTTTATCATTAAAGAGTTTTTTTTTTAATTAAGAAGTTTAAGAAGAAAGCCACTTTGTTCAAAATAAATGAAAATATCCATGGAGAAAAACCCTTTAAAGCTGAACTTGTGAATGTTTGCATGTCTCCCCAAGCCTTCCTAATACAAAAAAAGCACAATGAAAAATGATTTTCCTCTACCTTTCCTTACTTAATCCTTAGTCACCTGAAGCCATTCCTATTCGCTGGGTATGTAGCTGCTCCCTCATTGATGCGTTAAGTTGTGTAGGGATACTATGTGTAAATATAACTTTTAACAATCCTGCAGGCCACTGGTTGGAGCACTTACGTTTCTCTACTTTTTAACTGATCAAAGTTAACTTGTTTTGTCTACAGCATGTAACTTGCATATTAACTTTCTTGAGCCTCCTGGAAAATAACAGAAATATATGCAAAGCATAATGCATGTTGGTTTTTCAATAACACAGTCTACACAATACACATTGTACAAGCCACAAGTGAA
>NW_027318162.1:0-7073 GCF_032062135.1 Pyxicephalus adspersus | reverse complement strand
ATCTAGGCATTCATTTTCCAACATATATTTCCAAACATTATTAGTTTTCCAACATATATTTCCACAGACAATATTAGTACCTTATTCACTATAGGAGCTATGTTTCCCACATGGACATAACATCTTTTTTGATCTGGTGACAACTGCTCATTCTGAAGTTTTTCTAAAATAAAAACAAACAAAATTTTAGGGTTCAACACTAACAAAAAGTTGTAGGTTTTACTAAACTGTTAATCCCAATTCCTCAAATTCCTTAAAACAATTATTAACCCCCCTAGTCGTAATCCTGAGTGTGACTTAGGGTGGATTTTACCTGCAAATAGCAGTAATCCTGAGTCACACTCGGGGTAGCTTTAACCTAAAAAAAAGAACCCCACTTACCTCGCTCCATTGTCGTCCCCCGTCATCCTGCTGGTCCCTGCAGGTCCTGGGGACACGTCCGTCTTCTTCGATCTGCAGCAGGCGAATGCAGAGACGATCTCCGGGGTTTCCCGGTGACGTCGGTGTGGGCGGGCGGATTGGCGGGAAACTCAAATCATTTTGTATTGGATTTACTGTATATATATATATATATATATATATATATATATATATATATATATATATATTTTAATTATATATGCTGCTGAACACTTATAAAAAATAGTTAAACATGTAACAGATTTTTGTGTTTTTTTTATTTAAAGTTCATTAATGAATGTAATAAATGTATTAAATATTGGACATATTTTGGTGAGTTATGTCTAGGAAACTTAGCCTACAAGGTAAAATAAATTTCCAATGCAAAAATAATGTTAACGCTTTTTGTATGAAAGTTTGGACGGAATTAAAACGCTAGGGGGGTTAAATGCCATCCATACACAGAAATTGGGGGCCTATTGCCCAAAATGTTTGCACTTCACGGACAGGCTGTGCAAAGGACAGGGCTGTATGATGATGAAATATAAGAGCACACCACCTGGTCATTTTGTAAACAGACATCACATCTGTAGTTTCAATAACCAGGTGGGTAAAAGCTAGGCAGCCAAGTAGTTTTTAAGCACCCAGAAAGTACCGTATTTTCCGGCGTATAAGATGACTTTTTAAGCACGAAAAATCTGTGCCAAAGTCGGGGGTCGTCTTATAGGCCGGGTACTTACCAATCCCCTGAACGGGGAGAAGATCCGAGCTTGGGTTACCAAGAGTCAGTGTCAGAGAGCTTCGGGGGAACGCTGTATACCGCCATGCGGTATAGATTTCTATGTGTGTTATAGAATATTGTGATTTACAAATCAGCCACTAGGTGGAGCTGTGTGACAATTATTTAAAGTAAAAATTTTCTTTGTTTTTTTTTTTTTTTTTTTTTTTTTTTAGTAATATTATGATACATTTGTTACATTTTTCTTTTATCCACTGCCAGAAAAATGTAACAAATGTATCATATTACTGTGCGTGTAACAGAGTAAAAGATACTTGCCAGCTGGCATCTTCTCAATTATTGCAGCAGAGTCTGAGCTAAGCCAAGGCTGCAATCATTGAGAAGAGTGTGCGATCCGGGGGGCACTACAGGTTTATTAACCTGTAATGAACAGGGGATCATAGTGTCGGTCGTCTTGATTGAGATTAAAATATTTTTATTAACAAAAGTAAGAGGAATCAGTTGAGACAATAAATTCCTGAAATACTTTCTAGATATTAGAGCTTGTCTGTTATATCTGATGGCTGTCTGATTTTCACACATAGTCATTTTAAAAAACAGGTATTACATTTCTGATTTTTTTCTGTATTTTGATGCTAGATCAGAGTTTATTTAAAGTGTTTTTCAAATTTTCGTGTGGTTCTTTACAGGGTGGAAATATAAAATACAACCTAAATATAATCAACATGACAACTGGTTCAGAAATGTAGCTATCCTGTTCCCAGTTTAGCAATCCAATGTGGTCCTTGGATGAGCATTAAGTTTAACATGTTTTTTGACATTGTTATTTTAGGAATATTTATCTGCATAAATATGGAAATTATATCCTCTATCAATACATATAGATATTCAATAAAAGAAGGTTCATGCACAAATAATAGCTAGTCACTCAAACATTTTAATTGAGAAAACAAGGTGAAATGAAGTACACAGCAATATTATCTGATATCTACACATAGGAACTTCAATCAATGATACATATATATCACATGGACATAAAGTTATTAGTAGTAACCCCTGTAATCATCTAGTAACTACTTAGTACACAATACATCAAAACAATATAACAATAATAACATAGACATATACTGAGACATATACTGAACAATATAAGATTATATTATATATATATGTTATAGCTACCTGTAAAGATGTTGATGGGTACCCCAGGAGCCTGATTCCATAAAAAGTCTAATCCCCTAATATTCCAGCTCCCCTTTTATATAGTTAAGTCCCATTAGGTAACATTGGGACTCCTTGATTGGTTAGTGGGTGTGTTCGGTACGATGACAATCAGTTGGCGCCCACCCCCCTGGATTGGGATTGGTTAATGTCATTTGATGGACCTCCCAACTTCCTGTGAAGTCCTTGAATTAGAGACCCCCTAGGCGGGCCAGAGGCCAGTTCAAAGATACAACAGGTTTTAATGTTTAAACGTCACATTCCTAGCCCTGCATTCCTGTATTGTTTCATGCTACTTAGATACAGTCTATCTATTGGGATATTATCTCCTACAAGGTACTATATACATATATCCCTGCACACATACCTATACATATACACATACCCACGCATTTATATATATATATATATATATATATATATATATATCCATATATATACATACACATATATACACACGTACACATACACATCTATTTACATATTCATAAACAATCGTTGGGTGCAACACCCCCCACCCTTCTACTTTTCTTTTTATTATATGTTTTCCAGAAATGTTCTTACATGTTAAAGGGTACCGTAAAAGGGTACCCCTTCTTCCCTCGATTACAGTCGAGACTGCACACACAGACAGGACAGCAGTGAGGATCTATTCAGTATATTCTTCAGTCTTAAAGTGGACTGTCTGGTAGATTCTTTCAGCCCAATATACAGAGATGTACTGCAGATATCATGTAGCAGTGCATAGTTTTTATGCACTCCAAAGGCAATGCCACGACTTGGAAGGTGACAGGTAGGGATGAGCCAGCGAGATTTGTAATTTCAATCCTGCAGCGAATCAGGTCTTTCTCGCTTGCCGAAAATTTAAGCAGGAATGGCCTTGTGATTCGGCATGAGGTTGTATTCTCATTGAACAAACGAGGGAAAAAGCAGGGGGCAGGAATGCCCACTATTTCCGGCAGGAATGTCGCGGCTGGGAGTGAATCATTTGCTCCCAGGATGCACAGCACGGCCCAGCAGCCAAATCAGGAAAGATCTGGGCAGAGGCATATATACAGGGAATGAGGGAGGGATTAGTCACTCCATCTTGTGTTGTGTGTGAAGGATAGAAGCAGGGAAAGACGTGGATTGTGACAGGGACAGGTTAGGAGCCTTCTTTATATCTGTATTTATACAGATATTGCAGTTTTTGATGCTACCTGGTTCCATTTAGCGAAGAAGACTGTTTACTGCAGAAAATTTCAGAATAAAATACAAATATTTTAGTCTGATACCTCTTGTTATTTACCAAAAAAAAGCTATTTTGCCAAAGAAAAAATTGTTGTCCTACTCCAAAAAAATACAGATATTTCAGTCTTTGATCCGTCTTGCTATTTACCAAAAAAGCCATTTTGCTGAAGAAAAAAAATCTGGCCTACATTAAAAAAATACAGATATTTCAGTCTGATACCTCTTGCTATTTATCAAAAAAAAGTAATTTTGCTACAGAAAAAAATCTGTCCTATTCTAAAACAATACAGATATTTCAGTCTGCTACCTCTTGCTATTTACCAAAAAAAGCAATTTTGCTAAAGAAAAATTTCTGTCCTACTGTCCTAAAAAAATACAAATATTTCAGTCTTTGATCCCTCTTGCTATTTACCAAAAAAGCCAGTTTGCTTCAGAAAAAATTCTCACCTACTCTAAAAAAAACAGATTTTTCATTGTTTGATACCTCTTGCTATTTATTAAAGAAAACCATTTGGTACATTGGTGCATTTTTGCCCGAATAAGTAAAAGATGAGCGGTAGAGGCAGGGGAAGGTGTGGCATTGGGCAACCTGCCGCATCTGCCCGAGAGTCCAACACTGTAGGACAGTAGCAGCAGCAAACTGTTGGAGGCAGCAGCACATGTTGTGAAACAGGTCTGAGATGTGTGCGGAGCACCAGTATGCTGGTAGATGTATTGAGAGGACGGAATACAATCATACAGCCATGTCATATGGAGAGTAATGTGGACTGGGTCTCAGAGGCCTCAAGTGCCGCAGGTTCTTCTTCTGCAGCAGGCTCTTCTTCTCCAGCATGCTCTTCTTCTGCAGCAGCAACCAGCACAGCCATGACAGGAGCAAAGACAGAAGCTAGCGTGGCTAATGTGCCTGTATCTCTTGATGATTCTCCCTTGTTGTTTGACGAACCGCCCAAGGATCTGTCAGTGCGAATTTCAGGGCAAGAGGCAGACTTTGAGACCCTTGGAGAGTGTGGTCAGCACTTGTTGGGCGAAGGTTCTGGATCAGTGGCTGCATTTGAAGAGGTTGCCCTGGATGAAAATGAGGATGATGATGACCATGATGTCATCTGGGAACCACCGATGCGTGTAAGGGCTAGCAGCAGTTTTGAAACAGACATAGAGGAAAGGCAGCAGCAACAGATTGGGGATGGAAGGGGCCGCAAATTTGCCTCATGTGAGTCCCAAAGAACACACAGACGAGAGGGCACAAGCAGGGGAACAGTCAGGGACGATGGGACCCTGGGGGAGATGGAGCTGGAGCAGACGCAGGGCACTCAGCAGACGCAGAGGCAGGCAAAAAAAAAATACACCTACCTTCAATCCCGCAGGGCAGTTGATCATTCTGGAGGTCTCTTCTATTGGGTCCTGCATTGTCTGGGTATCCGTCTTTGGGCCAGCGCTCTGGGCGCCTCCATCTTCTCCTCTACTTCTGGGTTCTTCTTGCTACGTCACCCGACCCAGGCGCCAAATCCGGTGACATAGATGGGCAAATTTTTTTTCCCTTTTGAGGAAAGGACTTCACAGCATCCTCCTCAGGGCATCTCAGGCATGTGCAGAAGGAACACCCAAGAGCCTCCCGGGATGTGTGACATAGGTATCCCAGGAGGATTGTGCTCCCATTCATTTTCGAACGCCTGGGCAATACGCTTCAATGAAATGCAACTACCTTGCACAGATAATTGCATACATACAAAGTCTAATGTCACTCAAGTTCCTTTAAGATGTTTTATTAATTCATTTTTGTTCTGTAATGCTTTTCTTTTCATGTTCTCTGTTTACTATGCAAACAATATATATAACATATATATTAACTAGTTATATATAACTAATAATAGTTTGCTTGTATACCTGTATCTTTGTTATAAAAGTTGTTAAGAGGAGAAGATTATTTATCTGTTTGATGTATAGTATTCAAATATTGTACCCCTTTCCACATTCTACTTTTTAATTGTACTTTTATTGTTGTTTTTATTCTTTTTCAATGATTTACTACCTTTAAAAGAAACCCCTTTATTATAATCAAATCATTTTCAAAACAGGAAACAAAAGTGCTATCCAGTCAGATAATGTCACTGATCCTCTCCAAACACACTTAGGGCTAGTTCCCATTAGTGGTTTTTGCAAGAGGTTTTAAGTGGCCGCACTGAAAACAGTTTGCAAAAAATAGTTAAACTGGAACAAATGGTCCTGGTTTTTTTTACCTTTTTTCAGATGGTTTGTGGTAGCAGCATTGCAGAGAAAGATGGAAGCCAGCATCCGATCCACAAGACTCCTTTGCTCTTTCTTGCCTTATCTATCTGCAGGGGTTTATTCTTTCCTCTTTTTTATCATTCATTCAACAACTTTCCTTTTGTTATGTGTCCTGTTGTTGTTATTGGCTACCTTTCTTGATTGCTGTATTCCACCGTCCAAGCAAACTGTACCCAATATTTAAACTTTTTTTTTATTATTATAATTATTAATAAAGTGTATTAAAAGGTAGTCCCCAGGTTACAACTGAGATAGGGACTGTAGGTTTGTTCTTAGGTTGAATATGTATGTCAGTCAGAACAGGTACTTTATTTTAATAAATGCAATTAGGACAGATGTTTGTCTCAACATATTATTATGCAGCATGGTGTCAGTTACTGTATAATATCCTCACAGTAAGTTAATCACAAAGCAAAAAAAATAATTTATGGAGCCTAGACATTCAATAACTTCTGGAGGAAGCTGTGCTTTGATATGCAAAAAGAAACAACTGCAGAGTTTGTCTTGGTCATTAAAGAGTTACAAGAGGCTGCAGAAAGATGAGCATGTGGGCCCTTTAAAGGAAGTCCATGGATTGATAACCGGGGATAAAGAAAAGGCGGACTTATTGAACACATTTAATGGCAGAGCTGAAGTCCTTGTTGCTAATAGCAATGCCACTGCCTTAAATGAGCTACATTGGCTCTAAATTGAGATGATTAAGCAAAAGTATGACAAAATTAAAAGATCACAGGACCTAATGGATTACATGTCATTTAAGACTAGAGCTCCGGGGAAACAGGTGGAGTCAGGGTCTAACATTTGTTTGAGTGCTGCCTTTACCACCTGAGCCAGCAAAACAGCTGCTTATCTAAGAGCCAAGAAAAATGGCCTTATTAGACAAAAAAAAGCTTGCCTCTTAGGCACCATGTGCCTGCTTTGATTGTCTGATAAGACCCTACATTTTGCACAAATTTGTAAGCAGTTCAGGTGGTGGCTCAGTAGGAAATCAACAGTCTTGTGATGATTAATATGGTAGTGTGTTGAGGTATGACTCCCCAGGCCTACAAATGATTGGTGAGGTACATGCCTTGCAGGCTGAGCAGGGGACAAAGCTGGGGAATGAGTGTAGTGGATGGGGGTCTTCAGTTAGCATGGGCTACATGGGGGCTCCATGTGTGAGGGTGGTTAAGGTTAGCAACCCTAGTGGATAACAACA
>NW_027318161.1:0-7074 GCF_032062135.1 Pyxicephalus adspersus | reverse complement strand
GGGGAAATCTCCCCATTGTGGGAGGGGCAGAGACACAAAATACCGAGGAATCTACATTATGATACCTTTTTCATGTAATGAAGCATTGTATTATATGTATATAGAAGATTGAAGATAGATAGATAGATAGATAGATATAGAAGATTATTGGGGTATTTGTGGTCTCTGTAGTTTGGTTTTCTGTGGTTTGTGTTGGATTGGCAGCAGTTTATGTTTTCTGGGTGTTATGTTGGGTTTGGTCCTGGCTGTTGACCCCGGGGCCCTGGAAATTTTTATGGGTTGGGACTCTAGATGGACATTTACCATCACTGTACTTGTCAGTCTGGAGTGACAGCTGAACGTCTGGATTGCGTTATCTGCTGTGTTAGTGGATGGCGTTGCCCCCCCCATTCGTCTCTTAGCACTCACATTTCGGAGACCTGCTATGCTGTTTACATTTGTCTTTCGGCAGCTTAGTTGTTGCCTTACCAGCTGGGCTGATGTATGGATGATGGACACCAACAGTTGTGTTTATTGCCCTTACACGGGGTTGGCGAGACTTCAACTGGGCCTAATTATGCTTCAATAATACTATAATGATACCCGCCGCTGTATAACGCTCACATTTCTGCATCGCTGTAACAGCACACATATGGTCATCCAAGGACTGCAAGAAGCTTATAGGAATATTACATAGGGGGACTAATAAAATATTAAATATATTTTATTGGGAATGCTCCCTAACAACCAGGAACTAATAGGTTTGATCCCTGCCTTCCCTTTAATTAAATCTTGCCCTCCCAACTCCCCACCATTTATTCTGCCCTCTAGCTTTTGTATATAATCTGCCCTCTATCATCTCCTTTTTTAAATCTGCCCTCCAGCCTTTCCTTCAGCCATCCACAACTGGCTCCCTTCCTGGACTGAACATTCCTCCCCCCATTTCACTGCACATTGTACATGAGAAGCTGCAGCAAATCAGATAAAAAAAAACAAAAAGGAAAATCGCGTTTGTAATCTGCGGATTCATCACATGAGAAATATTCTATAAATATTTTGTGTTCGATGACAAAGAAATAATAATGCGCGTTTAGGCGGCGGCGTATTCCAGAAGGGAAGCGGTTAATCCATCCTTAACTAAAGCTTACTTTTGTAATCTATCCATTGCTTAGAATTCTGTCATTGATCTATGATTTATGTGAATCTTAAACCACCTCCTGGCTGCAGCGCAGCTTTCCATGCGAGCGCTGACTTGAATACTAATTAGCAGATCAAATTTATGCTGTAGGCTAAGAAGCCGGGGAGAGCTTTTCCAAGCGAGACTCCCAGCTTAAACCCGGCCATTGTTCATTTGCCGGGGAATATTTGCAGAGACAATCTTGGAAAAAAAAAAAATTGCAGATTTATTTTCCCTGCTCGACATTCCGATCGCGTCCGTGTGGACAGGAAAATTCGCAGGCGGATGGATAAATACATTTGCTGGCCTTGTCGGGGCCGAAAAGGGTTAAACAAGCCCCCTTTTTTGTGTGCGGCAAGCAAGCGGCCGGGCGCAACGTTGGCAAATGTTTTTGGTGTAAAAATTCTGGTGGCATTCCAAACAAAACAGTTTGATTGAGACGTATTGTAATAAAGCTGCTGTAACGGATCCAGCGAGGTCCCCGCCGCCCCCTGCGCAGGGATTGCGAGTTTTATTATAAATTCTGACACGACGCCTCCCAGGACTGCCCCCCCTTCCTCTTCCTTCCAAGCCGCCACAGGCGCGGGGTGTCACAATGAAAGGGTTCTGATGCCCAGGCTGTAGGGCTAGCATGGCGCTTCAGAGATAAATTTAAACAAACGTGGAATATCGCGCACAAAACCGGCTTAATCCCACCAAATCTTTTTAGTCATGTTAATTACGCGGGACGCAGATGGGTTTGGGCTGAGCGCGATGAAAACTAACCGCGGACCTGGGGGAATAGCACGGGGAAAGATGTGACAATTCTCAGGCGGATAGCCCCCCGGTATTTCCAAGGATTGCGCAGTTGTAAGATGAATATTCATGGATCAAAGCGCAGGGCCTATTAAAAAAAAATGGCACAGCTGTGCGGTAAACACCGCCATTTATTGTCATGTGACTGCACCTTCTATAGCGCCATCAATGGCTCTCCTGTCACCCGGGGTCACGCCATGGAACAAAGGAGACTGTTACCACTTTGTGTTTTTGGTGATTTATTCAATAAATATAAATTTCCTCGTGTTACCACTCTCACAGTAGATATTCCAATCGGCAATATAATCCCGGGCGATCCCACCAATAGCGGTCCTTGTGCAGGCACTTCCTGTCGTAGCTTACTATTTATGAAACCAAATCCCTCTATTCCTCAATTAGCCCCCTTTTCTGATGTAAAAAAATATACAATTGAAATGTTATTCAGTTTTTATTTTGAAAAACTAAACCAAAGGAAAATATTTTTTTCTATGTATTAATCATCGGGGTCCACATTACAGCAGACATGGTGTCCTGGGCTTAAATACTCAACCTGATTTATTAAAGCTCTCTAAAACTGGAGGGGATACACTATCATCAGTGAAGCTGGGTGATCCAGCAAACCTGGAATAAATCTGGTCCAGGATTGAAAACATTTGCTAACAAATAGAAAATGACTTTGAAGAAATCCATTCCAGGTTTGCTGGATCACCCAGGTATACTGATGAAAGTGTATCTTCTCCAGCCTTGGAGAGCTTTAATAAATCAGGACCTCTGCGTCTTATCATGTGTCCAATGTCTCCTATCAGAGAAAGTGGGGAGGGGTAGAAGTGTGACAACGCTCTGTCCCTGTCTTTCACTTCTTCTCCTGCGTTGTCACCTCATGACATGGTCACATGGAGTCTATGAGTGGCCATTTCATTACATACATTGTACACGTGACACCATCAGGAAAACAAACCTGGGAAACGCCACACAGCTGGAGTGCAGGGAGACTGGAGGTGACTTCAAAGAAACTGCAGATCAACAACATGGAGGGGAAACAATGGGTGAAAAATGGGAAAATTACGACAATTATTTATCATTAATGGAACAAACTAAAAGTCGTATATATAAATATTTATATCAATGATTCACCCAACTTCTACCCCAACATAACAAATTCTTCACATTTGATTTAAATATAAATCACGCGTTAAAGTTATTTTACACATTTCATGTTTTCTAACTAAATCCAATGAGAAAATTTCACTTTGGGTGAAATGGGTGAATCTTGGGTGAATACTGTAATAAAATGACTTTGAGTAAACATTATGTGAATCTTTGGTGAAAACATTTAGAAATAAACCTCTTTGGGTAATTTTTTTTGATAAAACATTCATCAATAAATCTTAATTACAGTTTACATTTAATTTAAATCGAGGAAAACCTCTTTCTGATTCCCTCATTCTAGGACAAGATGAAAATTGAATATTTTGGATGAAATTTTTCCAATGTCACATGACAACACTTTTTACCAATTTGAAATGACCTGATGTGAAGAAATGATTGTCAGAGGAACCCGGGGAACAAATCTGGGTGGATGAGGCTGCAGCAGCTCCGGATAAAAGCTACTTCTCTATAAAAACACATTATCATTAAGACAATGTTTCTGGCAGATATTGTACAGAATCTGTCATGATAAAGAAACGTAATGTATGAGGTGCCAAAACATGACTTACAGATCTGCGTGTTTTTTATAACATTGGTTGTTGGATGGAAAAAGAAGGAAACTCAGTCTGATTGGCCACTAGTGGGCGCTATCTTATGTCGGGCTCAGAAGCATGTGTTGCAGGAGCATGCATGCTTGGGTGCATTATTGCCACGTATGATAAGGCACATACCAAGAATTGCTTTGCAGTGCCACTAGGATAACGAGACCGGCTTACAGCATTTCCGAAAATATGATCAGAGCTTGGAATCAAATTACAGGCATCCTCTGTGATAGGAGCTCCATTTTTGGGCAGATACTGTGACCTCCAGCTTATGAATAGGATGCTAGGTATGTAGCTAAGATTTCTCAGGTAATAACAAGCACTGACCTTTCTAATTGTCATGGAAGGAATCTGAAACTTTTTTTTGGTTTCTCAACATTTTAAAACTAAAGCAGAGCTGTAGCTCATAAAGTTTGGGGCCTTTTGAACAAAATAAAGGCGACATCTTCTTTATCCAATCAGTGCCTGGTCCTATTAGCAGGGTCCTTTCTTCCTAATGTGCCCATCAATGGATTCCTAATGCCTGGTGGACACTTCCCATTGGTCGGGGTATACTTCCCATTGTTGGATCCTCATTGGTCGGTGGACACTTCCATTGGTGTAACTTGACTGGTCGGGGTATACTTCCCATTCTTGGATCCTCATTAGTCAGTGCACACTTTCCGTTGGTAGAACCTTACTGGCTGGTATACACTTCTCATTAATGGGTAAAAATGCTTGGTGGACACTTCCGATTGGTATGTCCTCAATGTCCAGTTAAAGCATTCAATGGCTGGGTCCTCAATGCCTGATGGACACTTCCCAATGGCTGGTCAAAATGCCTGGTGGAAACTTCCCACTGGTGGATCCTAAATGTCTAGTGAGCACTTCCCATTGGTGGGTTCTTGATGCCCAGTGAACGCATCCAAGCAGAGTATTTCAGGAGAGGAGAGTTATAGAGGAAGGAGCAGAGTCCTCCAGCAGTGTAGAGTTCTGTGAAGCGGTAGTATTGTTGAGAAGGGGAAGGCAGAGTTTTGGAATCTGATTAGCATATACTATTTCTCCATGCAGGGCACCGCGCTGTCTGGGTTTTCTTTGTATGAAATATTATTAATAACTCTATACAATAATTCTCCAGGCCGGATCCGGCAGTCGCTCTTTCTTGCGGTTGGATTTGGTTGATGTTTCGGATCTTCTCGGTAACAATCAATGTATCTCTGTGATTGTGTCTGTGGGGATCCGGTGATGTGGAAGGTGAATTGCAGGAATAATTGTAAATATGTTCCCCCCAGCACTGCGGGCAGCCATGCATACGCTGAATAAATTGACAGCATACAGCGGGGGATTCCATGAGCACAGCAGGAATAATGCGAATATCACACAATGTTACAGCGCAGGAAACGTCACAGACCCAACTGCCAAAGATTATCATTGTGAAGGAACAGAACCTTATCTTCCATCTTCAGGCATCAAACATGGGGGGGGGGGGTTCAGGGAGTGCTAGGGGTCCTCATACATTGCACATTTATACGTATATCATATCTAAACCCAAGAATGAAAATGTAATGCAGATCACATGTGGCAGCGTTGTCACCCTGGGGCAGGAAGTGTATTACTGGCAGGATCATCACAAACATGCAGACACAACACAGAACGGGGGACTGAACATTTATTGATAATTTTGTAGAAATAAATACCAGGGCAAATAACTTGCGTCCTCGTTTCCCCCAGAACTTGTTTCTACCCACTTTGATAGGTTTGTATTCTTCTAACCTGTTATACATAATTCCTGAATTGTTTCTTCCTTCCCCAATCACAGATGCTCCAATTTCTCCGATAAAATTATGGAATCAGTCAATGCTTTACCCTTCGTACTCCTAGTGTACCTTGCACGATGACTCCATCATCAGTCAAGAATACCAAATCAGTTCTATACCAATCAATACCATACTGAGAAAACCAGACACGTCCACAGAGACACAATCAGTAATGTAATGACACAACAGTAACATGTCAACAGAGACACAAGTGGCACTCCACTGACCTAACCAAATACTTGTCCGCAGAGACACAATCAATACTATAATGAAACAAGCAGAAACTTGTGCAGACACACATATACAGAATCATATTCTACTGACACAACTAGTAACATATCCGCAGAGACACAATCAGTATTGTACTGACACAACAAGAAACATGGCCACAGATCAATAGAGTTACAACTGGCATTCTACTGACCTAACCAAATACTTGTCTGCAGAGACACAATCAATGCTGTACTGAAACAAGCAGAAGCGTGTGCAGACACAATCGGTACTATTCTGAGAATATGTCCGCAGAGACACAATCAGTACAATACTGGGAACACCAGAATCATCCACAGGGATTTGTAGATACATCACACTCAGTGTGGCTGTGGTTTTATTACTGGAAATGAGTTACTGATACTGTAATTGCTAATAATAGTGTTGATTCAGGGTGGAATGTTGGCGGGTCAGGCGGTGGCTCACGTAGAAATGTCCCAGTCTATAAAAGAGAAGCTCGTTCCCCTTTCCACCAATGGCCAGTGGGAATGTCATGTGCCCGGTCACCTAGATGCCCCCTCACTGTTCATGCCACCCTGGGCTATGGTCTGACTGGTCCAATAGCAATTCTGGCCCTGCTTGTGGGTTGTTGCACAATTTACAAATTTGCCAAATGCAAACACTAAAGTGTCCAATCCCATTAGGAGATTTGTTGCGGCCCCTAACCCTGCCTGAAATCTGAACCTGGGGGCCCAAATGCTGCAAGGTGCTTGACGCTGTGCCACCATTCTACAACCCAGAGGATACCAGGTCCAATGTCCGAAGACTCCAGGAACTGCATGAAACAGAATCGCTGAGATTGGAAGAAACCTAAATTATTATAAACTAAATCATCCAATTAGGGTGTCTGTGGTAATTAGCGATCGGGGGTCAATCGGTGAATGATTTGTAAATCACACCCAAATATTCATTCCAGGATTAGGGTGATGTAAAACCCGCTGGGGACACCTCCGAACTTCTGTGCCCCGACCAATAGGTGTCAGCGTTAAATAGCCCCAAACACAATTGCCCCCCCAGCTCACCGTACAGCTGAGACACATTAACATTCTGATGCAAAGAACTAGAAAGGGAAAATATACTCCGGGGGGGCTGACAATGAGGCGGATTGTGAATGCAGCGCGCATTTCATTTTCTGGGCTGTGAATTATCTGATTTCCCCGAGTGACAAACAACAAACTTGTGAATATATTTTACCATTTGAATAAAGGCCCGGGGACGGCTCGGCTCACATTTCCCTCCGGGTTTCATTAGCATTCCGCTCACACAGGCTCTCACCTACACTCTCCTACTGGCGCTCCAATAACCT
>NW_027318160.1:0-7077 GCF_032062135.1 Pyxicephalus adspersus | reverse complement strand
TGGTCAGGCTGGCCATGAGGTTGTGGTGCAGTTTAGCTATGTGGAAAAAATGGGCAATAATAAGACAGGCACTGATCTGACACTGAAGATATAACAGGTGGTACAATGGTGTTAATGAATACTTAAAATGGAAAAAACACCATATTGACAAGGCCCACTGTTACAGATGCTAAATCACTCTTGCTGTAAATGATGGGACATTAGGGACAGTAGGAATGAATAAGCAATGTTTATTCAATGGGAGGGGGTGCAGAAGATGTTCCATTCTCCTTCATAGGAAACAGACACATACATTAGCTGACTGCCATTCAATGATTTGGTGGGACTGAATACTAAGCGTGGGACAGCTGTACAAATGATAGATTCTCCCCTCAAGATGATCAGACTAAATTCTAACATTTGCACATAGCCACTTCTGCTGAGAAGACACAAAATATGCTTTTATCTTATCTCACAGATGTCCGAGAATGACAAGTGGGCTCTTGTGTGAAGAGGAAAGTTATAGCTAAGTACTTGAATCCAAAAAACAAAGAAACCCTTTGTGAATGGCCCCCTGTATGTATCATGGGTTCTCAGTATATCTGAACGCTTTTATCAAACGCTACGCTTTGTTAGCTTATGGGTATTAGATTTACATTTTAAACACAGGAATTTTTCTAAAATTAGGAAATTCCCCTAAAGCTGGCTGGAGGGGTGAGGCTAGTACACAAGTAAGATGATTATCACACGAGGTGAATGGTCGGGCTCATCTCGGGCGAGAATCTGACATGTGTACAGCAGTCTCCCTATTCCATTCATAGATGTATCACAACAGACCCAAGAACAATGATCAGGAACAATTTCTATACAAGTCAACAGAGGAGAGCACAGAGGGTGCCACTTACTTGTCCTCTCCATAAAACAGAATGGTGATGTGGGTAGCTCGTTCATTCATCTTACAGTGGGAAACATCACGAACGTTCGCTTTCAGCGACGAGGCTTAAAAATGACAAACCATGCCTGGACCACAATTGTACTTAGGCTATAACCTCAATATAATTTATACCAGCCATTTCCAACCAGGGTTTGTTGGAACCCCAAGGTTCCTCCAGAACATGGTCCCCAACCTTTTGGAGCTCGTGGACCACTAAATGCACAGATTCCGAATCGTGCATGGGCAGGGAGCCGTGTGTTACTCAAAGGGGAAGACACTTCCCCCAGAGTGACATCATGATGCCAGAACCTGCCCACTCTCCCATCGCAGGTCTGAGCCTGTAAAAGGAGATAGGGTGGGTTGGGTCCAGAGACACAAACCACCCATCGCACTAAGCCTGTGATGCGTATGGGAGGCGTGGTCTGCAGCTCTGGCCAGTTCACCCTCCCTCCTGCATAGATTTGGGGCCATTGTCACTTAAAAGAACCTACAACCTGACATTAATCTTTATATTTGTTAAAAAAGGGGGATCTTCCCAACAGACCACTAATGTAAAGTGCAGTTTGTCCAAAAACAGCCAAAGGATTGGTCCTCAGGAGGGTTGCCCTAAACCTAGAAGGTGTTTCAAGGGCTTCTTGGAGTAAAAAAGTTGAGAAGGGCTGCTTGGTGGATGGGTTTTGTCACCTTAACATATTATGTAATCATGTTACATATACATAGCGCACACCATTTAACCCAATGATATAGGAGAACATAAAAATAATATAGATGCCAATATTAACCACAATTTACCTGTAAAGTCTATAAGGTTCTCTTTACTGTTAAAATGCATTTAAGGGTAAAACTTAGTGCAGAGTTGGCAACCGTATCAGGTTTTTTTCTGTGTGTGTTTTCATTTATTCTACTTATCATCACTGGACTGAAATCAAGGGAAACTCAAAAATGGACTTTTCCCCACAACAGGAATTGAAGGGATGTTTTCCCATTGGGACCTCTGACTGTGGTGAAACTTTCTTTTTTGGAAAGACATCTTCACATTTCCTGTTGCCTGGGACATTCGCTCATCAAATTAGTTTCTTTGCTATTCATTTACTATTGTGACAGCTGTGCACTTTGATGATTGGCCACTAGGTGGCAGTCAATGTTTTAATAGGAGACCTATGAAAAAATACAACCTTCGAATTTACCACCAGCGAATTTCAGAGGAATTGACTGGGGGGATAATTTATATACCCTGTAGAGGTATTTATGCATTTTGCTGCCTGTTATCCTATAGATCCCATAATATTTATCAGATTGTGGCATGCTGACAGTATGTCGCTTTTTAATTAATTGTGGAACTATGACCTCATATTAAAAAAAATATGTTTTAACCGAATTATGAGTTTATCTGCCATTACAGTTTCATTTAAGTCCTCCTACAATTTTTTTAGTCATTTTTCTTAGTCCCACAAATACCTGTTCATACTTGTAATCATACATAATGCAGCTTCCTGGGATGGGGTGACAACAGAGTTGTCACTCTCATCTAGGCTGTGTCTGCTTGCACTACAGTGGGGGGAGAAATTGCAGGGAGTGTGGCTATCAGCGCTATCACTGCTGCTTTACAAGCCTATTGCTTGTCAATCAGCACCTGACCACGCTCAGCCACACCCACTGCTTTCTGGATTGGCAGCACTGCCTCTGAGCCCTCCCACTAGGATCTGCAGTGTTTGGAAGGGGGGAGTTTGGCTCAATTTGGGGAGGTAAGGGACTTTTTTAGTCTAGTTTATAAAGTTTGTACATCACATAGTCACTGGATTTCAAACTTTTTTAGACTGTCATACAGGAGCCATCAGTGATATGTTCTTTTGTCAGCCACAAATGTAACAATATGACAATTCATAATAACAATTATTACAATAAAAGAATATCTTTCAGAAATCCATTTACTTGAACAAGCAGTTCATTCAAGAAACAATTGTTTTTAATAAAAAGGAAGAATCAGACTTGTAGGATAAACCAATCTAATTCCACCTCTATTGATCTTTTTTTGTCTGTCAAGTAGTAATTATCACATAAAAGATCCTATAAAACAATGAAATCCAAGACCATTTAACAGGACATATATGACAAAAGACATTTCTTCTGCTATTTTTTCGAAATAAAGTATTGTGCAAAGACCAGGCTGAAGTCGCTACTCCTAAAAGGAGTTTTTAATAAAGGGGACCTGTCTATGAGAAGCTATATAGACTGCGATTGCTGACCTGGGTCTTTAATTTACAGTTTGCCTGGTTGGTGTTCTCATCCTTGGTCTTTAAAACTTTCTAAATCACTAATCCAGAATAAGGATGCAGCTCAGGTGTTCGGCTAATTACAGCTACCTGTATGCTTGTTTCCTGTATGTGACGTATGTGACTGCTGAAACTGCAACATCCGCTTTACATGCAGGCAATCAGCATTCTTTACAGGTTCAGCAATGGTGGCTTCCAGCGTTAAAACCTGGGGCTCTATTGGTTAGAACTCTGGCCTTTTTCAGCAGTGGTGTCTCAGGTTCAAATCTTGGACAGACACTATCTGCATGGATATCTAGTAAAGGTTGGTCACATTCAACTGGGGCCCTCCATGGACCATTTACAGAGAGACTGACATATTGAATTTTTTAAACATTGTATCCTGTACTACAAATTAAATGAAACTACTTAAATCCATAGTTACATAGTAAGTCAGGTTGAAAAAAGACATAAGTCCATCAGGTTTAACCACTAGGGAAATAAACATATCCCAGATATAAAATCCTATGAACATAGTTGGTCCAGAGGAAGGCAAAAAAAACCCTGGTACAATTTTGCGCCATCCGGGGAAAAAAATTCCTTCCTGATTCCCTGAGGCTGTCAGATGTTCCCTGGATCAATAGTCTCTATTATCTTTACTTGAAAGCTTTATTACCCAGTTATATTCTGGTATAATGTTTCGAAAATTTAAACAGGACACCTTTGTGGCTTAATAATTAAAGAAAATTAAGGTAAGATACCTTTTTCCTTGAATGGTCCCTGGATTCTGGTGTCACCTGTACTGCTTCACCCCATCATTGAATGGGGGCAAGTCCATCATATGTATAGGGGCCTACCTGGCAACCGGCAAACATTGTATCTCAGGAGCAGAAGGCATAAGATTTCAACTTGGACGTATTAGTCTCATCATTTTTCTGTCCTGAAGAAGCACATGTTGCGAAACATGTTAGACGATATATAAGACCCCAATGTACGCTATCTACGTCCAATGATGTTAGTCTATGTACTGTTGTTTTAATACTTAATTAGGTCTACAGTAAATCTCTTTGTAAAATTAATTAGGGGATTTTATCGGCATCAATACATTTACCCATACAAATACCATAAAATGCCAGCAACACTTTAATAATTTACATATTCATAAAATGTATTTAATTTTATTCAAAACAAAAAAATTATATCATATCAAGTATGACAGTTTGATAATGTCTCAAAAATCCTTAATGTTGATTCGTGTTCAGATCCTAAGTCTGCTTCTTCAGGATGAGTTTTGAGATCTAAAAGTACAGTAATGGTTGTTTCCTTTGTGCATATTCAAATGGAGTTGTTTGTGTAATGTTACAGATGTTTTGTAGTATTATAAGCCACTTCATTAGTACATGTAGGACAGTTAGTGATATGACTATGGACTTTGTAAATCGCTGCGAAATATATCATCGATATATAAGTACAAGATTATTATAACATAATCAGGTTATTATTGTATGAAAATACTTATGTGCTTTTACATTGCTGCAAATCTAATGGAATAATCAAACAGGAGATAATGGGGCTGATTTATTAAAGCTCACCAAGGCTGGAGAGGATACACTTTCTTCAGTGAACCTGAGTGATCCAGCAAACCTGGAATGGATCTGGTCCAGGATTTAAAACATTTGCTAGCAAATAACAAATGACTTTGAAGAAATCAATTCCAGGTTTGCTGGATCACTCAGCTTCACTGATGAAAGTGTATCCTCTCCAGCCTTGGAGAGCTTTAATAAATCATGCCCACCGAAGCTATATTTGAATTATCTGAACAGAATGTGTATATCTGTACAAGGTAATTGCAGCAAAGCATATTTTAGGGTTTAAAGTCTTTGGCACTGTTACATACAGAAATACTGCTATTATAATCTGCAATTATTTTACAAAAAAACTCCAAAACTTGTATTTTTTTTTTGACCATCAATATTAACTTATAAATCAAACATATGTAGATTTTATATACAGGTAGTCCCCATGTTAGGACATCCAACATACAGATGACTCCTAGATACAAACGGACCTTCCCTGCTTGCTTGTGTGCAGGACGCAGGCTTGATGGTGGGTGGTTTGCATGACTTGCAGAAGAAATCTTTTGGTTGTAACTCTTTAATGACAAAGACAAACTTTTTGAATATTAAAGCGCACCTTGCTCCAGAAGTTAATGAATGTCTAGGCTTCAAGTTTTTTTTTTTTTTACTTTGTTTGTGATTAACTCACAGTGAAGATTTTATACAGTAACTGACACCACGCAGCCTAATACTATGTTAAGACAAACATCTGTCCTAATTGCATTTATTTAAATAATGTACCTGTTCCAACTTACATACAAATTCAATTTAGGAATAAACCTACAGTCCCTATCTCGTATGTAACCCGGGGACTACCTGTGTGTGTGTGTGTGTATATATATATATATATATATATATATATATATATATATACACACACACAACTCTACAATTTTGTCCCTATGAAAATACAACAGTAATAAATTAGCTCCACCTAGTGTTCAAAGTTGGAGAACACATGGTTACATATCGGACTGCAAAGCCTGGGAAGAAAAGAATTTATTCTGGGCTTACAGAATCTACAATGTAACTTCATTATTACTTTAAAAATCAATGTATTATTTATATTTATATTATTTATATAGTTTATAGTATTTATATTATTATATAGTATTATTTATACTTGACCTCAGTATTTTATGTTTGTTCAATAACAAAAAACCTTTATAAAAAAAAATGATATCGAGTAAAGACAGCAGTTTATGTACACTGCACTGAGATGCATTTTGTAAAGTGGAATATGTTAATAATGTTTTGATTATCCTATACATTTATATATGAACATTTATTTGCATTGCAGTGGTTCACTTTAATGGTGTGAAGCTTGTGGTTGATACCCCTGAAGATGCCCTCTTTGGTTACCGTGGAGGTAACATTACTCTTCCTTGCTCGTTCCACTATGAACCCAAATTACAGTCACCGAGAAGATTTCGTGTCCTCTCCTCCTCCTGTGTCACTGTCTGTATCTGTCTGTCATTTGCAACCCCTATTTAATGTACAGTGCTGTGTAATATGTTGGCACTATATAAATCCTGTTTATTATTATTATTAATATTATTAATATTAATAATAATAATATTCATAAAGCTTTGGCTGTCAGTTATAGACACATGCACTGTAACAAATTAATTGTATATGCAGAACAATATAGTTTCCATCAAATGTATACAGTTTCATCTTTTATATCCCATATATTATAAGTATCAATTTAGTGCCAATCAAAATTATTCTTCTCAACAACCCTTAGAATTGAAATCCTATTATCTACTGAGGTTTATTCATTTAGTTACTGCAGTTTGCCTTCACCAATCGATGTTTTTACTATATACGTACCAATATCACTACCAGCATTATTTATACAGGTTTACATTGTTCTTTTATTTCCTCTAACGCTAATAAATTGGTAAAGACAGGGGACCATACTGTCTTAATAAATGCACTTGCTAATCTATTGCATTCTATATTTCATATTGCAGAATTGTAATATGTGTGCAAGTTGCCTAATAGCTTAGACACAATGGGCCTGATTTATTAAAGCTCCCCAAAGCTGGAGCAGATACACTTTCATCAGTGAAGCTGGGTGATCCAGCAAACCTGTATTGGAGCTAGTCCAGGATTGAAAACATTTGCTAACAAATAACTAATGATATGAAATATATTCCAGGTTTGCTGGATCACCCAGCTTCACCTAGGCCCAATGGGAATATATTTGCCATTTTAATATGTGCTTGTTAGCATTTCTTTACTATGCAGAAAAAAGGTTAAAAAACTTGCAAAAGAGTTGCTTGCATTTGCA
>NW_027318159.1:0-7079 GCF_032062135.1 Pyxicephalus adspersus | reverse complement strand
CGTTGGTTACTTTTTTACGAACGATTTTTTGCCCAATCGATCGTTCGTCGTTCGATTGGAACGATAAAAATTGGAAGTGTGTACGCACCTTAAATTGTATTTTCAATCAGCATATAGTGTTATTGTTTTAGCCATTAAGTGCTTTATGTTCAGATTTTGTAATCATGATAATGCATTGCAATACATGTTAAGGGCATTGATGTACTGTGTTGCCATGAACTGTGACACCCCATTGCACCTGGAATGCAGCACATCACAACATATGGTAACCCATTACTGTACATTGCAGAATGCTAAAAATAGAGCTTGTACATTTTTGGTGCATTAGGGGCCCACTAATGTACCAAAAATATACAAGCTCTATAAATGGGAAATAAGTGGAAGATGGGTGAAGAAGAATGTTTGCCTCTCCTGTCAGCTGCAATACCCACTGCTCAATTGCTGACATTTTCTCCTTGACATTTTTTTTTTGCAAGAGACCCAAACTTCCAGGAGTATTGATCCTTCCATCCTCTGGTTCTTCCTGCTGACCTTTGTCATTATAGGACATCTCGGTGGTCAGCAGGAGCAATCCCTGCTCTTCTTCTCATTTACCAGGACTGCCCTGTATGTCCTTTATCTCCACTGCTTATTGCAACCCTATGTCTTGGCTAAAGGATGTTACTTGTCATTGGATTACTTCTTGTGAGCCCAGAGTGTAATGAACATGGCCCTAGAAGCTGCATCATTGCATATGGCTCCCAGAGAAATGGTTCATGGAATGGTGCTTGCATGTCATGTGAGGTCTGTCTGCTAATGAAGTTGGAGAGGACCATAGAGAACTCTGCTTGCAATTGGCTGGTGGACAACTGGACTTATGGTGCTTGTATTGGTGAAGCATATGGAGGCTAAGCTAGAATTTTAGATTTTACCTGATATGATTCTGCATGTTTGATATAAACAAGAGCCGATATTGTTGACCCATTTTTGTAATGCTTGTTGTTTTGTCTTTTATGCCAATCATCCACCTTAACACTTTAAGATGCTGATCAAAAGTATGCAAATCAGCAAAGGCTGGGGAAAGTTCTTTTCTCTATATTTGTTCCTAGCCACAGACCCAAAGTATTAAGGCCAGGGGGTTAGGTGTCTCGTCCAGCCCCCAGACATGCAATAACCACATTGTTAGTCGCTTTTGGGTAACCCTATATGTACCAGGGAATAGTTTTTACTGTCGACTGCAGCATGTGAGGAATGTTTTTTTGTGTGGTTATGGTGCAGTTCACTGGTGTGCAAGGGATTATGGGCCAAGTCCAGTCCTCTACCAACAACCACAACACAACCACATTCATCTGTAGCTCACTGCTGCTGGATCACTCCTCCATTTAGGTCAAAGGAAGTGACCAGTCACTCAACTGTGGTCAGAAGCTACATATCGCATCTAGAAGCTAAGGTGCAAACCACCGAAACAGGAATGCAACCATATGCACAAAATAGTTCCCAAGTGAGCAAAGTGGCTATGTCTTGACAAAGGAGCCCTCCCAACTGATGGTCGACTGGTCATCACTCCGGCTCCACTCCTTTTACTGTATTATTTGGTGCTTTCCATTATGGGGAATCATGAAATCTCTCTCATATGACAATGGTGTGTTCTAACATTCAATCACTAGATCTAAGGGACTGATGTCAATGCTTCTCTTAGCAGCCAACACTGGAAATGGCATGGAAGGGAGTTGGTGATCTCATTGCACAGCCACCTCCATGTATGTGGCATTAAATGGGAAAAGTGAAAGTGGCTTTTTGCTTTGCCTGGCTTATAATATGAAGAGTGACCAGGACCAACTACTTGACCCCTCGCTCTCTTCATGTATGTTGGTAGGAAGAAAGTCACAAAGGCACCTTTTCAAAATTAAAGTGTAAAGCCAGAACTTTTTGGATTGGTTTACACCCATCAGTTTATTATTTGGTGGGTCTGTTGGTAAGAATTTGGGAAGTTTTTGCAAATCACGCTTTAAAAGTTCCCTCTGGAACAAGTATTTCCATTAGAAGAGTTCCATTTCTATTTGACTCTGTGACAATGGCCCCCAAGGCCATTACCAAGCGCTTAACCTTCCCAATTTAGATGCAGATGAGACCAGAACACTTTCAGAACATCCAAAACAAACTATGGCTTTAGAAATTTTAATTTTGGGGTCCTAGTATTCAGCTGCCATTCTCACGATGGAGGGAGGATAGGAAGATGATAAACTTTGCTATACCCAGATTCATGGTTCATAATTTGCCTTTGAAATCGAATAACTGTTCATTCACTTTGGTCCACATAGTATCACGGTGACCCAGAATGTCCCAGTGTCAATCAAGCACAGAGTGGTGAAGGTTCTGCTTGCCTGATACTCAGGATCAGTTGGGGCATCTTAAGGATGCCTGCCTAATATTAGAAGGAATACCAAGCAACCATGCCATCCACTTTAGAACATATTAGAACAGGTCTGCACAATTTATATGTCTACCCCCAGTTGAAGAGCCACCAACCACTCCAGTAACAAGCCACTACAAGCCATTCTTCTTACATTAACCCAGCACATTACCATTGCAGCGGTCTCTCTTCTAAATGGCTTTAGTTTGCAGGACTCCACCAGAAACTTCTGGTTTCTATGAATATTTGAACAAATATTTTGGAATGAGTTGTTTGAAAGCAGAGAGAAGAAGAAGAAGGGGATTTCCCTTTCGGTCTGCACTGATGTCCCTCTTTGCATAACTCACTTTGCTGGTGTTGTGGAAGTATAAAGCGTGCTGCGTAGTGTTTTTTTTTTTTTTTGTGGTTTGATCAGAAGAGTTGGCAATCCCCCATGAATGTGTCTGTATGGTTTATAGAAATGACTACAGCCGATAGATACACATCGCACACTATTTCCGCCTTGCTTGTGAAATATGTGACTTGCCGAACGTTATCTTGGTTTAACAAACCCGCTAACTTTGTATTAACAAAATGCCCTGAAATAATAAATTGTATATTGGTCTAAAGGGTTTTCAAGGATGAGCAAACAAACATATATATTGAAAAGATTCTATCGGGCCACTGGTGGTATCCAGAGGAAGAGGAATAGAAGAGGAATTTGTCTTCTTCAATAATTCTTGGTGTGCTTTGTGTATTTTCACTCAATGTTAATGTGCATTATTAAAGACTGGTCACTTCTGCTGTTTCTCCTTGTGCAGAATGACAGGTCTGGTTTCTGCTAGGGATGAGCGAGTGAGATTTGTAAGTTCGATCTCACGGTGAATTGAGCCTTTCTCACTTACATTTAAAGGGAGAACGGCCTTGTGATTCACCATGACGTCGTTTTCTCACCGAACAAATGAGGGAAAAAGCAGGGGGCGGTAACGGCGACTGTTTCTGGCAGGAATGGCGCGGCTGGGAGCAAATCATTTGCTCCCAGGATGCACAGCAAGACCCAGCATCCCAATCAGGAGAGATCTGAGCACAGGCATATATATATACAGGGAAGAAGGGGGAGGTTAGTCACTGCATCTTGTGTTCTGGGTGAAGGATAGAAGCGGGGACAGATGTGGATTGTGATAGGGACAGGTTAGGAGCCTTCTGTATATATACAGATATTGTAGTTTTTTAAGCTACCTGTTCCTATTTAGCAAAGACCATTTGCTGCAAAAAAATTTGGGTCCTACTTTAAAAAAAAAAAAACAGATATTTCAGTCTGATACCTCTTGCTATTTTACCAAAGAAGAGCGTTTGGTACAGTGAAATTTCTGTCCTACTATAAAATAAATACAGATATTTTAGTGTTTGATATCTGTTCCTATTTATCAAAAAAGACTGTTTGGTACAGTTAAATTTCTGACGATGGACTACACGCAGCTCTAGATGCCGCTGCCTCCTCCTCCTGCTGCTGCCGCCGCCTGTCAGTACTCATTCACAAAAATTGTTTTACACACTTCTGGGTGGCAATGACGATGCACTACACCCAGCTCTCCATCACACTTACCAATGTGGTCTACCTGGCGATAGCTGACCAGAGGCCACACACTGCTACTGCTCTCACTTACCCACGCTCCGTCTCTGGTCCTCCATCCTTTTGCCTAATGTCACCACGCTACTTCTCCACAACTTTATAGGTGGGATTCCTAACACGTCATCCAGGTCACAATTTTCACGAGACTGTCAGAGGCCTTCTCGCTCATCCCTAGTTTTAGCCCCTAGTTTTCTGCAAACATGGCCTTTTGGTTGCATGTAGCTGATTACACTAAATTGTAGCTTTTCTATGGACCACTTCCATTGCTGCAGTTCAGTAACATGCTTACTTGTTTTGCACCTCCTTTTCAATGTCACCGCAATGTGATGCATGATAAAATACAACTGTGATACTACAAAAAATGAACAGGTTTATGGTGGCATGTTAGCCAGTCTAATTACTGCAATACAAATGATGAATAGGCTGCTGTATATTACTACAATGAATCACCATGAGGGTCAGATGGCCAGCAGGCTCAGGCACAGTGGCTCAGTGATTAGCACTCTGCCCTTTACAACACTAGGTCCCAGGTTTGAATGGTATTTTATTAATATTATTTTGGATTATCTGTATGGAGTTTGCAGGTTCTCACCGTGTTTGCGTCAGTATTCTCTGGATACCCTGGTTTCCTCCACAATCCAAAAAAACATGTTAATTGGCTTCTCCCCAAATTGGCCTTACACTGTTGTAACTCTATGGTAGTGACATTAGATAGTGAGCCCCTTTGAGGGACAGCCAGTGACATACCTATGGACTTTGTACAGTGTTCTTAACTCCAACAGGCATTTCTTGCAATTCTGCAGGATCAACGGGTACTTTTATGGACATGGACAATTACAGATTTTTTTTTTTTTTGTCCAGACATTTAGGAAATGATTAGCGCTGAATGATTTATGTTTACATGAGACCATGGCTTTTGCTGTTATACATTGGCCCAAGGAGGGCTGACCAAAAAAACTCAGGGAGTGACTTGTATACCAGTGCAGTGAATCTGATTTCATGCCAACATCCTCCTCGATATGAAAGTAGTTGACCTAATTATTAGTGAGGGCAAACAATGCTAAAACCTTCACTGCATTGTGGTTATTTTTCTGAAATGTCAGAGCATCAGACTAATCTGAAAGCTGTGACTGTATGGTCTTCCAAATGAAAGTCTTTAATTTGTATCCAAAGCCAAACGTGTGCAATCCCAACAATTAACATGTCATAGAAGGGACAGGGTAATGCAATTTTCAATGTTTTCAAATTTGCAACTTTTATTAAAACAGTGCCTACTGATCCTGCAATGAAGGTCCTTGTTACAAAGCTTTGTCCCCGTTCATGGTTGTAGTTGCATTGTCAGAAACTCAACAGCCAATTAATGCAATAATCGGTAAAGTAAAAAATAAATCGTACTAGCAAGGTTTATGTGCAATTGCTACCTTCCTAGGGTGACAATTTGCTTAGCTCAGCTGCAATATAGTCACCCTTTCTTTTTTTTTTTCTCCTGATTTCTGACTACAAGTAGCCATTCCAATGCACAACATGCTGCACATTTTCTTCTAGCCCCCACAGTGGCACTCCAGGATGGTCCTCCTTGCTACAAGACATACATAGAATGGATACAGTGCAGGGAAAGAAAACATGAACAAAGGAAGCAGAAAGCTGGGTAACCCCAAAAATGTTTATTTTTTTTGTGAGAACAGAATTCTATTTCAAAGTGCTCCAGGGATGCAATGTTTGCAATTGTCACCTATGTCAACATCATCTCCCAGTACTCAGGATCTTTGGTTATCTCCATTGACTGGGCCATTACACTCCTGTCACCACAAATAGTAATGATATCTCTTCATCAAGGTCATTCCAACTCTTTTTAGGCTAGGTAAACACGTGCAATAATTGTCGTTTGAAAACGAACAACTAATGACAGATCAACGAATATTCCTGAACGATCGTATAGTGCAAGATTCTGTACATGCCGTAATGATACGTTCAAATATTATCCACCAACAATGTACACACACTAGATACGATCGTATGAACGAGGTGATGTGTACCACAGAACAATCAAAGATCACTGAAAGACTGTACACACAATAGAACGATCATCACCCAAAGGGATACTCGAGGACGGTAATTCGTTTTTAGCGACATTCCTTGTTCATCAATGCCATTGGCCTGTTGTTGTGCACTTTATTTTTTAACTATTATTGAACGATCGGTCATTAAACGTTCGTTTCCGATGACAATTATTGTTCTTGTACATAGCCTTGTTGTTTGGATGGCATTGACATTAGGAGCGTGCCTGGGGATTCTCTATTAGGAGGAATGCAGCAGAAGGAACTCATGAAAGTGTTGGATTCTGGAGATTGGTGAAGCAGTGATATCTCTGTAATAAACCGCAGATGGGGAAGTACAGGGCACATTAATTTTAATAACTCCAGCAACCAGATTATTCAGCAAAGCAGAACGTACATTTTAGGTATTGTGGACGGCAGAATGAGCAGCTTGGGATGGCCATGACTCTAATATTATTGAGGGACAAAGCTTGATGGGTACGAGGACCTTTTCCAACCTAGAAGATAAAATAACTGATTAAAAAGATAGAAAAGAAAAGGCCAGAATTACAGAGGTTGGTTTGTGCCATGTAACCAGAAATCCAATATTTTAAAGACCACAGGCCCTAGTTATCAAGGCTCCAGAAGTACATTGGGCTTTCTGAGGTTTGCATGTGGGATGAGAACCTGGATCAACCAGGTTCTCCCATGATAGTCTATCTTTTCCAGTCTGGGAGAACTTTATATGAATATATATACTGGGAAAGATTTTTTTTATTGAGACTTATTCTATTTCTGTTTTAACATATACAGTAAATGTAAGGCATACACCATGTGATTTTTTTTTTCTCTGATCAATATTCCATTAAATTTAAAAGGATTCCACAAATCAACTAAAAGAATGTGGTGTACGATAGGCTTGTGTAATAATATATCTACAAAATAGGTTTTCATTTTAATCTGATAGTCAGCTGATATATATACATACATACATATATATATATATATATATATATATATATATATATATATATATATA
>NW_027318158.1:6225-7083 GCF_032062135.1 Pyxicephalus adspersus | reverse complement strand
CACTAATGTGCTGTGAGTTGTGGATATTGTAATTATAGCAGGGGTTCCCCAAGACCTTTCAAGGGTTCCCCATGTTAAAAAGGTGAATAGACACTGCCTTAGAGAACCAATGGAGTCGGCAATGAGCAGTTCAGTACTGCTGGTTGTTCCAAGAACCAATGCAGTGGTGCAGGTGGCTGAGAAAGGCTCAGTGACACCTATTTCTGCCATGCTTCTAAACCTAGCCTAAATCCTATGTACTTTTTAGAACAGATTAAATACAGGTAAGAATAATGTACTATAAACTGAAATCAGCTTTTATAATTCGGCCCAGTGAAAGCTGCTAAAAGACACCTGAATAGTTGCTATAGTTTACTGGCCATCACTGCCCTTTCTGAATACACACATATGTATAAATTATTTAAAAGTTTGCTGTCACTATCATGTTTATCCAATAAAACATTATTTACATCTGTGCATGATACCAAAAAATGTTATTTACCATTCAAAAAACAACCCCAATCCCTGGCTGGAATGCTGTTAAGGACTCTGAATAGGCCCAAAATGCTTTGTATTTATTATTATTACTATAATCCCCAAAGACAAATACAACAACACAAAATGTTATATTACCTGAGATTAGAGATATCATTTGAAAGTGAAGTAAGGTTATTATAGGACACATCCAGTGCCTGCAGATATGGCAGGAGAAACACCCTGAAAAAAAAACAGGGGCTGTCAAGCTTAACATAGGGAGTCTAGCTTATTAAAGTGTAAATGAGGGAAAACTAGGCCTATGTTTACCAAAGAGTAAAGTGAAATACAACAAATCACATAAATAATTTATTATGAATAGATGTGGTCGAAAAGTAAACAAAA
>NW_027318158.1:0-5404 GCF_032062135.1 Pyxicephalus adspersus | reverse complement strand
TAGTGCAGATCAGTTGTTTTCTTGGGTGAATAAAATATTTTCTAATTATAAATTGATTATATCTCTCCTTTTCTTGTGTAGTTTGGAGTTAGGTGGGAGTTAAGTTACTAACCTGGAGTTAAGTTACTAAAAGAGAAAAGCATGTTTACGTTGAAAAATGGCACAGGTATCACCATATCAACGACAACAGGCCTGTAGCCACCGGACATTTATAATAATAATAATACCATTAATAAATATTTTGTCTTCTCCTTTTTATTGTCTGCAGGCTGGCAGAGTGAGTTGTGTGCTTTTTGCCAATTCATCATCTCCTTTGTAATTATGAAGCAGTGGAGAAGGAGGAATATGCAGACAGACAGGTTTTGAAAGATATGGTGGGCATTAGCTGCAGCAACAAGGGACCAGGGACGCACACATGGGGAGCTGCAGGCAATAAGGAAAGAAACACCTTTCATGGCAAGTTGTGCCCGTGTAACCATCCTGTGGTATGCAAACATGCTTGATGCATAATTTTTTATATGGAAGTGCCAGAGAATAATCTAAAATGTTGCCATTGGTTGAAGTATTTTTTAGCTACCACACTGGGTGATTTTAAGTCAAATAATCATCACTGTTTAATCTACTTGCAGCGGGTGTGGGGGCTCGCTCATCACCAATACAGTCTGTCAAATAACAAAACAAAAAGAAAATATTGTTTAGTCACCATATACTGTAATGCTTATATTTGAAAATTGCATAATTGGTGCTGATTTTTTATGTCTATTTAAATTCCTTCTGCATCATAGGACATAATACTGAGCAGTACAGGGTGATCAACTGCTGCGGTAATGTGCTTTCGGCTTCTTAGCAATAGGCTTCATACAGAGAAAACCTCTGAACTATCTATTTACATAAAACCTTAACTTAGTTTGAGAATTCAGCTATTTGGAAAACTAATCTGCATTATATTGCACCCTAATGACACATAGGTTCTAAACTCACTGGGCACTAGTAGATAAATGAGGTAGCAAGAAAGCGTGGCGATATAAATATCAGAACGAAATACAGTGAGGTATGAAGGAAACAATACAGTGAGCTATGAAGGAAACTATTCCTTGCACTGAATGTATAAAAGTACAGGTTTGCTTTTTCTACAGCAGCTAGTTAACTCCTCTCCCTTGGCTTTAACCTTCCCCATTGGCTATGCCAAGAATTGCAAGGATAATTTAGCATTAAAATACATAGACAGGACAAACTGCTATTCCTCTACTTATTATGTGAACTTTGTGCTTTTGCAATTCCTTTTGGCGTTGTATTTTTTTTACCTCAGCTTCTAAGGTTTTTTTTTTTGCATTGTAGGCTGCAAACACTCATCAGATATTCACCATCTGATATTGAAAATCTGACATATGTACAGTGGTTGCCCAATGTCGTTCATCAGCTTCTTCCTCTTAAGAAGCAGATTATCTGTGAAATGCATTGGGCAATATTGACTGCAACTAAAATTAATCCCCATACATGGCTTCAGTGAACAGCTTTGCTGTTTTTTGGGAAATAAATACATTTTTCAAGTTCTTTGAGGGATTTATCGTTTTTTGATCTTTGCCACTGTTGTAATAGTTTTTATTGCATATGCAGTCAATAAAATTGTTGATGTCTTTAAAAATATCCCCGTATATATAGTTGCTGTTAAAACCCCTCTTTGTCCCTAAACTAAGGGTTGACCTGCTCTCTATTTACATGTATGTTGTTAACTGATTAGGAAAGACTGTTGACATGTCAATGGAGAAGAGCATAGTGAGGTGCCACTTGATTTTCCTCGGCCCTCCCCTCTTCATAGAAAAGAACGGGTGCTGTGTTTACAACATTGTTCATCATTATTCATCTGTCACAGCAATTAACCTAAAATATATTTCCAGTGACAAAAACTCTATGTGTGTATGTAGCCATAGTCTTTTTAAGTTTATATTTTGACTAACCAGGGCACATTTATCAAACACTGTAACAATTCACGTTTAAACACATCCTCATATCATGACTTTTTCATAAAACGGACAATAAATGTGTCCTTTTAGCTGTATTAAAAGTCTTTCTCACCTTTTAGGAGGCAGGGAGCACAATCTCTCTCAATTTTTTAAATCTAAATTTAATAAAGCAGCGAACAGGTGTCTAAAAGTGGCAAACAAATTCTGTTCTCCACATTTTGATAACTAAGCCACAAGACCCTTTAAGCTGTACATGAGCATTCCGAATTCTATAGGTCCACATTGGAAACTACTTTTGGAGTATTTATATTACTCATAGTATATAAATACATACAGCCCCAATAATATATATACATAATATGCTCACAACCCAAAATATATTATTATATATTGTGTTATTTTTGCTGTGCCATGTTGTCTGTTCTTTATTGTACTTGCCTTCACAGTGCAGGTTTGTGTTTTCTGCAGGCACCAAGTCACTACTAACATGTTTGTTGTCTTGTACTGTGTTGATCTCCTGGAATTGTTGTTGTGCAGAAGGAGGTGTGCTCCCTGTGTAAAATAAACAAAACATGTTAAAGTATGAAGTGGCTAACAACTATGGTTAACATGTTTAAAGTGTACAGGTACCAAAAAGCAACAGCGTATATACTACTGCAACCTGTATACTATTGGCCTTCAATCAATACATATTTCTTATTCTTAAATTGTATGTATGAGCAACACATTTTTTTAATTTGTATTAGGTGGACCTAATCTACATTTTTGTTGTTGTTTGTGTTCCAGCCATGGAGATAGACGACTTACTTTGTCCTATGACAATTGTCACTAAGATAGAAAGTTAAGGAAATCCAACATTTTTAGAGATATAGGTAAGAGATTCAACATTCACTTTGAAGATATTTTTTCTTATTCCTTGTTGCATCTTTAGGACAGGAAGTGAAAGAATAGCTCCCTAGTGGAGTGCAGATATCACAAAAATCACAAAATAAGGGTTTTAAGGCTTTGCTACTCCATTCAAAACTACAAAAATAAAGTTTAAGTGGGAATTAAAGAGGCAGAAGCCTTTGTACCTAATCAGCATTTATTTTCTCTGCTTCTAACTTAAGCAAGGGTAATTTTGACTAGTTTGTAGCTGCCACACATAGGCATTAGACCTCTAGAATGAATACTGTATATGTGTTGCTAAGATTCCTTTTCTAATACAGTGAACAGAACTTAAAGAAGCACTCAAAAAAAACTTGCATGGAAAGGAATATGTAAGCTGCCACTGCTGATCTATCTTTTTGTGGGGCACAGGAGGTGTTGTATTCACTGGACTGGGGCAGCAGCTGTACCTAATGTTGAATGAGTTTGGGTTCCTTGATTGGACACTTATTCTATGAGCACAATTGAAATCTTTCACTGATTTAGCGCACAAACTTAGTTTTCAATGTATTATTTCTTATGTATTTGTCAGTATTTTTAATATTTGTTTGTATTGCATTTTGAGTATGTATTTATATAGTTTTGAGGCTCATTCCTACCCTATTTACACTTTGCCATGGTTGGAAGATATTTAGAAGCTGTTTATGCTGGTACTGATCCAGCAGGAATTGTTAAAAATTGCCTGTAGTGCTTTGGACCTCTCCGCCTAAACAGCCACCTTGGAAGCGGGTCAGGAACATCTCCCCTAAATATTTGTTTATAGTTTACATGTAAATGTCGCATAGGTCAGAAATAAGGAATGTCTACATAGTGCTAAATACAGATATATTGTTTAGTTTTCTAAAAGCTTGGGATAAGCTCTTCTCGGCATAGCCAGGTTGAGAATGAAATATACCAATACAATTAGAATAAATTTCTAATTTATTCTAATGGGAAAAGATAAAATGATCCTAAATCTGATGAGGTGGTGCTAGTCATTTAAAGTTAAGCTTCCAGGAAAATTTGAAATTACTCCAAGGGCTGCCTTTATAAAATAGGGATTCAGACCTTCCCTCGTAGGAATCTTCCAGGTCCAATCGATTGCCACCAGGGAATGTATGAGGGAATGTCAGATTCCTTGTTTTAAAAATAGAGCCCCAAATGTAATACAGTGGTTAAATGCTAGTTTTTGCACAGGGTACCAAATGAGTGTTACCTTACCCCTTCCCTCCAGGTTCTCTATTCTTCTCTAAGGTGCTGTAAGTTCTGATGTTATCATGTACATTATAAAATCAGTTGTCTACAAGCTAGGTGAGAAGGCTGAGGGCCCACTACCTACCTGGGGTGTCTGAAGGATAAAGATAAGCACCCACTGCTAGGAAGTGAGGTATGTAAAAGTGCTTTTCACTGGTACCCCAAACAAAAACTAACTATATGGAAAGAGCCCAAAGTTTAGTTAATGTAGAAGTACATTTTCAATACTAACATTTGTATGTATAGTATTACTTTTATGGCCGCAGGATTTATATCTAATAAGGTGCGCCCTCCCAGTACACTGATGTTGGTAAATCTAAAACAGATTGTAGTTATAATAATTATGATTTAAAGCCAAGATAAAACCAGAGTATTGAAAACAGAAAAAAGTAGGTAACTTATGTTAGGCTTAAATTGCTGTATGTGTCCCAGTTGGGGAAATTATTTTTTTATTTATATAGCACCATCATCTTCCATACCGGTACAGAGTACAACATAGAGGACAGAGGGTGACAACAGTTTATTCCTATACAGGTAGTCCCCGGGTTAAAGGACATCCGACATACAGACGCCTCCTAGATATGAACGGGGCTTCCCAGCTCCCTTGTGTGCAGAACGGAGGCTTTGAGGGGGGAGGGGGGCGGTTTGCATGACTTGCAGAAGAAACTTTTTGCTAAACACGGCTGAGGTTGTGGGTGATCTTAGGGGGTGAGCTCTTTCTGCAGCCTCTTGTAACTCTTTAATGATTAAGACAAACTGCAGTTGTTTCTTTTTGCAAATCAAAGCACAGCTTGCTCCAGAAGTTAATGAATGTCCAGGCTCCATAAAGATTTTTTTTTTTGCTATGTTTGTGATTACCTCACATTGAGGATTTTATACAGTAACTGACACCACGCTGCCTAATATAATGTTAGGACAAACATCTGTCCTAATTGCATTTATTAAAATAATGTACCTGTTCTGACTTGCATACAAATTCAACTTAACAAACCTTCAGTCCTTATCTCGTATGTAACCCGGGGACTACCTGTACATTACATGTCCAGTAATAGCTGGTAAATACAGATATAAATAATGTAAAGTATACAATTAATAATTCAGTATCAAAAGGTGCATCTTTCTTATTGAATCAGGCACAGAAATCACAGAGGGATCGATGTTTGGGAAGAAGCCATGAATTAATTCGTTGAAACATTAATCTGAACTAGAATAAAAATCCCCTTACCTTCTGTTAATGGGAGAATACTTCCACTTTACTATACCAATACCTCTCTGTGTAC
>NW_027318157.1:0-7085 GCF_032062135.1 Pyxicephalus adspersus | reverse complement strand
TGACATATATCTAACTGTTAACAACACTGTTATTCGGCCCTCCCCTCAGGCACGTTGTCTTGGTGTCACCTTTGATTCTGCCCTGTCATTTACCCCTCATATTCAGAACATTTCCGGGTCCTGCCACTTTTACCTACGCAACATCTCCAAAATCTGCCCCTATCTGTCCCCTGAGACCACCAAACTCCTTGTACATGCTCTTATCATCTCTTGTCTGGACTACTGTAACCTCCTCCTCTCTGGTATTCCACTAACCTAACTCTCTCCTCTCCTACAATCTCATATGCAGCCAGACTCATCCATCCTTCCCTCCGCTCCTTTTCTGCTGCATCTCTTTGTAGTTCTCTTCAATGGCTTCCATTTCACCTTAGAATCAAATTTAAGCTCCTGTGCTTTGCCTTCAAATCCTTCCACAATTCTTGTCCCACTTGCATTTCTGACCTGGTAGAAAAATACTCCCCTAGCCGCTCTCTTTGCACCTCCAATGACCTCCATCACTCACAACCTTGTCACACGCTCGGCTTCAAGACTTTTCTAGAGCTGCCCCGACTCTCTAGAATGGTCTTCCTCGTCCTATTTGGCTTGCTCCTACTTTCAGGGAAAGCATTCAAAACCCATTTTTTCAAACTTGCCCACCAGTCTTCTGTCTTTGGAAACCCTCACTACTTCCCACCATTACATATCTCCCCTCCTAGATTGTAAGCTCTTCTGGGCAGTGTCCTCTCCTTCTCCTGTATCACTGTCTGTATCTGTCTGTCATTTGCAACCCCTATTTAATGTGCATCGCTGCAATATGTTGGTGCTATATAAATCCTGTTTAATATTATTATAATTATTATTAATAATAATAATAATAGGAAGAAGAATAGTTGTCTATATATATATAAAATTTCATGAGTATAAAAAAAAAAAACAGTTTTAACACTAACATGCAGGTGCCTAACCTTTACTAAGTCACACATATATTCAGTGGAAAGAGCATGATAAAGCGCTCAGCATGAGGCCTGTAGTACCACTGTGATTATCACAGAGCATGACTAATGATCAAACCTGGATTATTAGAACAATGATCACCTCTGACTATACCAGCATAAGCAATGTGATTTGTTTCATAGTTTAAAGCATGCACTAATTATACTGGGCATAACGATATCAAACAGTGAAGGGAAAAGGTATAATTAGAGCATCCTTGTAAAGATTTGGTGTACTAAGCAGCTGTGATCATTAATTACAACAATGGATTTGTCTTCAACTGGAAATGAATGAAAAGTGTTGAAGAAAATCCTTTAGCACTTGATTCTGAAATAACAGCATGTTTCCAAAATGTTCTCATTATTCCAGCATAATTTTACATCTTTACTTGTGTTGTCAGGGTCAGAACTACGGTCAGTGTAAGCGGGATACTTACATTGTCACCTCGGAGTTTGAAGGCCTGTTTATGCTTAGTGTTGTGGGAGAACAGGGTTTATAGAGGTCACAAGTAAAATGAGGGACAGAGGGGACAAAATACACAGCATCTACTAACTATGACATTTATTTTTCAACCACTTACAGTATATATGCATGTATTGTGGAAGATTAGTGTCAAATGGCAGAGCCCAGCATAATGCAAGTCCACAACATATAGCAAACCTCAGGCTAAATCCTTTAAGGGTTTTATTACAATAATTTATTTTTTTGAAGAATAAACAAAGTTTTGACTCAACATGACACATTGGCCCTGATTTATTAAAGCGCTTCAAGGCTGGAGAGGATACACTTTCATCAGTGAAGCTGGGTGATCCAGCAAACCTAAAAATGATTTATTAAAATCATTTGCTATTTGTTAGCAAATTTTTTCAATCCTCGACCAGATTCATTCCAGATTTCTTTGATCAGCCAGGTTCATTGATGAAAGTGTATCTTCTCCAGTCTTGGAGAGCTTTAATAACGCAAGCCCATTACATCAGCCTTAACATGGGGCAACCCTTGAAATACAAAAATTTGCTGACCAAAGGAAAGAATGTCACCCTTACAGATCCCTGGTATCAATTAAACCGACCTGAGAGGTCCAATTGTTCATGGATCAAGGAAGCCCTAGGAATCCCTGGAGATACTTTAAGGTTCCTTCAGAATCCTAATTGAGAAACACTGCATTACATGAAGAAGTTGAAGCCTTCTGAACAACAGTTCCCATGGCCTCACAAGTTTTGAAATAAATGTACAAAAAGTTCCTGTTTGAATCCAAGAGGTTCTCTTCCTAATTTATGTATTCACCTATTTCTCTATCAAATGTAAATGTGGTTTGAAGAGGTGAACAGGGAGCCCACTCACTCTTTCCCTGAACAGACTCTATTAAAGCTAAATGCAAACTCACAGGTACCTCTGGAATTTAGGATTTTTTTTTAATAAACCATCACCAATGGGTGGCAACACATACCCAATCCCAGGCTATTCACTGAGTGATCTGAGGTTGTTTCACACAATATATATGTAGCTTGTGTCATCTTCCTTTTCAGATCTCATTATGAAGAAACTCCAGCTATATATCAATACTATTATATAGTATATATTTTACTAGGCTTTTTGGTATTAGTTGTGTAGTTGGTAATTAGTAATAATCCTAATGCCAACCCCTAAATTGTACAAAGAATAAATTTGTTTGTCTATAAAGAATACAACAAAGAGAGAGAAGGAGGGTTTTTTTGCTCTATATAATAAAGTTTACAAAAATTATATACCGTAATACAATTGGTGTCCTATTTTACATGTGGTGGTATAGTGGTCAGCATGGGCTGAGGCTCTGAAGGCTGACGCCTGATCCATCCTGACCACTATACCACCACAAGTAGACAGAAAGGAAAGATTTGAAAGATTTGAAACTTTTCATATGTGCACAAATTTTCCCAACAAATTTGAAGTATAACTACCCATATGACAATGCACATCAGTATTAATGCAAGAATATATGACAGCTCAACTTTAAGCACATAGGAATATAATGCAGATTTCAGATGTTTTATCGCTATGCCTAAACGGATGTTATAAACAGTAACTATCATAAAAGGTGTTAATATTCCAAAAAGTGATACTTTCACATATGCACAATACTTCAGATAAAAGCTGGAGCACACCTACTCATATGAGAGTGTATACTATTACCAACGCAACAATACATGACAGCTTAACCCTTATTACATAAGAATACACTGCAGGTTTCCCAATCCCCTGAAGAAGCCCGGTAGGGTGAAACGCGTCAGGAATTAAGGGACAAAAACCAGTAAAATACTGTAAGAACTAATCAGCACTAAGAGACCCTACTGTTTAGTTTTGAAGAAATAAGACCCCTCCTCACTGTATGAATGTAATACAGCTGAAGGAAGGGTCCTACAAGTTGTTTAACATAAGATCGTATAATTTCAATACACCAATTGTATTATATAATTTTTGTACACTTTTAATATAAAGAGCCAAAAAAAAAACCCTTTCTCCCTTTTTGTTGTATTCTTTATACACAAACAAATGTATTCTTTATTTATTATACTAGTATACTGATTTCTAAATAATTTGTGGTGGGTTAGAGTTGCATGTTCCTAACTAAAGCAACAACAGAAGTCACGGGTCTCTGCGAATTCTAAGTGACTTTTGAGAAAGGTAATAGTACACACATTATCCAGAAAAGTAAATCACATTGTATAGGGAGTGTAATTAGGTCTCAAGGTGCATAAGCTAGTGGTTTCTAAATAAATTGTATTAGGTATGTAATTACCTCATAATAGTTTTTTAAAGCTCTCCAAAGCTGGAGAGGATACACTTTCATCAGTGAAGCTGGGTGATCCAGCAAACCTGGAACGGACTTCTTAAAAGTATTTTGCTAGCAAATGGTTTCAACCCTTGACCAGATCCATTTCAGATTTAATGAATTGCTCAGCTTCACTGATGAAAGTGTATCTTCTCCAGCCTGATAATAAATCAGGCCCATTGTGTGTGCAATCATTATCTTTATGACATTTGCATTTGTAATGTATTGTGTACCTACCTGTGATTTGTACAAATAGGTGTTCAGTAATATTAATCTCAGGAATGTCAATCTGTGTCAGCTGTTGTCTTTATTACATGCATGATTTACAGGTTAATTCCTGCACTATAGGTGGATCTCTGGCAGCCCAGCAGTATCAGTAACATCTGGAAAGACACCATAACTGATGTCCACGCTTCCAACATGACCTCGGAGGCCCTGCTTACCTACTTACAACAATCCAACATGGAATACAAGTAAGGATATTTAAAAGCTTTTGTGTCCCAATTTCCCCTCATCTGATCTATCCATATTAATATAGTAGTTATAGCAGTCTCTAATAATGTGCATATATAGTCAAGGCCAAGTCCTATGTTTCCATAGTAATATTGTTTTTTTTCTGCTTTTATTACAGCGCTCTAGTCATTTCTTAAGTACTCATTTAAAATGGAACTGTAGGCAGAAAAAAAATATGTAGTCCAGAAATCCATTTATTTCAAATATTATATGTTCTTACATTGTATCATTTAGAAATCTGGGTTTATATCAGGAACTTGTAATTCACTTTACAGTTGCAAACTAAGAGAGGTAAAATCACTATTCAGAACCAATCACACAATAATGTTGACATGGTTAAACTGAAGAGCTGTATTCCAGCTGCCATCTTCAGATAAAGATTTTTGCTGTAGCCTGGAGTAATGCTTTTCTTTCTTTCTTGTTTTGATGTACCGGCATGCCACTAGTCAAGCTCGCATCAAGATGCTTGAGGCAGAGCCCATTCACCTGGAGTGCAGTTTGTTTTCTGAATCTGAATATACCTAATGGAGTACAGAGCACAGAAATGATTCTTCAACATTCTGCTGCTCCTTTAATATCTATTCACAGAGTTGGGGCTGGTACTAGAACATTTTGTATTGCCTAAATAATTTTTAATACGATCACAAAATCACTTAATTCTAATATTGGTAAAGGAATACAATGTTTGTCAGGCTTTAGACACAGCTATCTGAAAATGTTGGCATGGACGGTGAAAGTGTAAAGGGGGAAAAGTCAATAACGCAATAACTTGTGTGTGTAAAATTAGCTTCAGTTACTGAGATCTGTAAACAGCAGGATGTAAATCAAAAAAGATCGCCTCATTTACATTTTAGCCCCAACCATAATAAAGAAAGAAAGAAGGAAAATATGTAAAATATGCTGGTCCATTGTATTAGGTTAGTATTGGAGGGGAAGAATATATAGAGATTTTTTTACTTATAGTTAAGTTATGGTTATTGTTTAGCAAAGCTTTACATATAGCAATAATGTGAAATGCTTAGCCAGACTTTACATTAAAGAAATAGCTTGCAGTAAAATCTGCCAGCAGTAAAGCTACTTGCATTGCCACTTGATTGATAACATGTTATGTATTTTGCTGTCAAAATTGTCAAATATCTAATAGGAATCCAACATAAATAGGAGTATAGGAGACACTGATGTTTCCCTTCTCACTCACAGATCTCTTGTGACAGCAGTTCAGTATTAACAGCGGCTTAGCCTGTGCAATTGTCAAACTTTGGGAAATCACATTTAAACAGAATGATAAGTATATGGGAAGAATACAGCATAGGGAATGAGACAGGAGGCAAAATATGACACTTCTAAGAGATACATACCAGGAGACAAATGACTGGTATGCTGTAAATGACAAAATAAAAAAAGTCAGATCTCAAGGCAACAAAAAAAAAAAAAAGGGTAATAAGAAGTCTGAAATCACTGTAAATGTCAGATCGGCAGTAAATGTGTACATTCTAATACATGAACTTGTAAAAGCTTTTTCTTTCTGCCACAAAAAAGGGCAAAGTGGCCAGTATTTTGTCATGGGTTTTCTCATACAATTTATCTATATACAGATGCATAATTCTAGGCTAGGCAGCAGGCTATTGGGGTTGATTTACTAAAGGAATTTAGGCTGTCCACTTAATTGGACAGGGAATTATCATTCAGCTACAGTATGTGAAATAGGTGAAGCTTTGCTGCCTTTAACCATGCAAGTAATAATAATTATTTATCCTTATATACTAACATTTAATATGCTAGTTAACAACCTATACACTATTAGTAAATACACTCTATTATGTTACCTATATTGTCAATAATAGAAAGAACACATTAAGCAACATGGTTTTAAAATATAATGCTTTGTCCAGCACAATATTCTCTATTTCCATCTCATTTTGCTGACATTATTTTCATAAACATAACAACATATTTATTAACAATATTATTTGTACGTATCACTATATAGAGAAATGTTTGTGTAATTTTACTTTGGTACTCACATAATACTATTGAGGCCATGGAAGACAATTGGCTTAATAAGGTTGTCAGTTACTGGATGTACAGTCATTGGACACATCTAAATGACAAAATAATACATTTAAAGCAGAGCTTAAAAACATCTTGAATTTAGTAGTTAAAATAACTGCAACTTAAAGAAAACCTGAGCATTGCACACATGAATCAAAGTACTTACATTTGCTTTATTTTACTCCATTAAAGGACAAAGCTCATTTTGTACATATTTTGTTTAAATTACATATTACATACCAAAGCTAAATGCTTTTTCTTTTATAGGATTCTTGTAAACAACCTGCAAAAGGTTATAGAAAAGCAGAATTCCTCGAGGGCAAAGAGGAAGCGTAGGTCCGTATTAAAGTATGACTATGAAGATTATCATACACTGGAAGAGGTAAGTATTGAAATATTGTTGTAATAAAGTAACATAAATCTATACTAAAAAAGATCACCTATAAAAAAAACTTATCCTGAAAGAATTACCGTGCCAATTTCAGAAAATGATTGTTGTCTGGCTATCATGATGATCTTCTGGCATCAATACACTTCTCATCAGAAAGAAGTAGATGAGGAGCTCTGCATTGAGAAGCTGTATTATCCTCATTTCTGGATAGTGACTCTAAAGCTGCGTACACACCTGCAATTTTCACCTGCAAATCTTTCACGATCCTTTCCAACGAGAAAAGACTGCACGATGCATGAACGATGCTGTACATACAGCACCGTTCATGCTCTATGGAGAGGGGAGGGG
>NW_027318156.1:5536-7095 GCF_032062135.1 Pyxicephalus adspersus | reverse complement strand
GTGAGAAACCACATTTGGTTTTAGCCCAGTAATACGCCCACTGTATGAGTTTTGTGCTACCCCCTATAATTCTTCTGACTATTGCCTAAATTATTTTGTCTCTGCCTGTGTTTTTTCGATGCTTTTTACCAGACTTGTTTGAACAAAATAATTTCAAGGCCAATAAAATAAATGCAAAGGAATATGCTCCTCTAAAATTATTAGCTCAGATAAAAAGCTGCACAACCTGTATGCAATTTTCAGAGAAGCAAAGTAAATAAATAGAGCTTTAATATGTTATTTCTTTGTTCATTTCTTCGGTGAAAGTAAATGCTCATTTCCTCTTTGGACCTTGTTATAGTGAGAAAGATAAAAGTGACTCCTGTGTACCACATTGTATATAGTCAATAAAGCATTGCAATGATAATGTGGAAATACAGGTAGCTCATTGTTGCTGGTAATAGTTTGAGTTAACTGAAAAAATGAGTAAAAGATAAGCTGTGAATGGTTGCAGGGAAGCCTCATTTTGTATAAGAATGTTTGCCATATTTAAATACATTTCCACAAAATGTGCATTCTAAACAATGCTGATACGTATACAAGCTTTGGCTTTTAATCAAATGTCAACAGCTTTTATTTTCATCCCTATACACTTCTTCTAGCCACTGATGTGTACATAGAACAGCAACATGTGATTGGCACTAAAAAGGTTGGTGCATGCTCTCCAAGGGCAGGATGGTAACCCTAACAAGGTCATACCTAGGTCTTCGGACTAATTAGAGCAGGAATTCCTACACTATTTATCCACAGAGTACAGGTATTGTAAGGTATATAGTTGGCTTTAGGTCATTTTATAGGTAAGGAGCAAGTTCAGGTCTTAGGCCTTCCAGGCCTAGAATTTGATAGCACAATGTCAGTCGAAGCAGATTGAAAAATAGTACTTGACCTCAAAAGGGCAGAAACCCTTTTTTGTTCATTTCTATTAATTTTGACTAGTCACAAAGCCCCTGTAGATGGATGGATTATTACAACCTTCATTGGTATTGCAGAGGATCAAATGAATGGACTTGTGACATGCCAATTTTTTGTTATAGTGTCCATGAATTACATTTTTACTATATATATTAATTAGTCACTTTCACTTTCTAATCTATTGTGCATTGGTTTTGTCTTCTAGTTTGTTGCACATATCCTAGGTGCTGGAGGGTGTGCTGTGTCATCAACAGGTGAGCGTATTCTGATTAATATACTGTAGCTTTTTTTTTTTTTTTTTTTACACCTGCTGATTGTAAGGTTATCTTTGCTTTTTCTGTTTGCTCAAATTTGAATATCACATGCCTCAAAGTAATTTTAATTGTATATAGTCAGTCATGGTTTGAATTGTTTTAGGATATGTTTAATTTATTGCACATTTGGCAGGATATCAAAAGTGAACTGTAGGAAAATAATTAGTAGTAAGTTGAAATTTGGTTCTGGAGAAAGGTTTTTAAAAAAAAATGTGTTTTTCAATCTGTATTCTAATGAGACCCACTAGCCTTTGTATACAACACTATTGTGTCTAATTCACTAGAGAACTTTTC
>NW_027318156.1:0-1591 GCF_032062135.1 Pyxicephalus adspersus | reverse complement strand
TAACAAAGGGGTTAATGCAGAGGTCATCTGCTGGGTGGAGTGTCACATGTGTGTGCTACACTCTTTTTCTGCACTATTCCGCTTTTCCGGGACATGTGAAGATCCGGTTATCGGCTTTGTTCCTGCTGGTCCTCATCTGCTACCAACTGTCAAGGCTTATGTAAGTACCTCAGTCCTTGGCTTCTACCCTGAGCCTTAATTTGCAGCTGCAATTTGTCTGACATTAGACACAAGGAGGCCAATCATGCTGCCATATGTATGTTAAAGGTCACCCTTCCTGGCAAGTGACACAGGATTACCGGAGGTGCAGAATCTAATTGAACTAACTGGACTTCTTTGCTGCAAAGAGGTCACCAGGTTCTGGCCTCCAGGTTTCTCCCCACAAGGGGTGAGTGGAATCACATGGCTTTGGTGTGGGAATGGCTATGGTTGTAGGCACACAGTGAGTCAAGGGGAGGTAGTTAAACAGGCCAGGGTCAGGTCTGGTGGCAGAATAGGAAACGTCAGATAACTGCTTAAGGCCAAGGAAGGCAGACAAGGCAAGGTCAGGTAATAGGCAGTGAATCTATAATGTACAGAGAGCTCTATAGATGAGTGGTTCAAAGTGCTTTTCAGGTCTGAGTTCTAGCTGGAAGGCCTTTCCTGTTGCCCAGTCCTGGTTGTGACACTGCTTTCACGAAATAAGCTTTGAGGGTTAATCCAGCCTAACTTTTGGAGATAAAGGCCTCCAACTCAGTTGTGATAGTGTAAGTTTTTTCACACAATTTATCTATTATCCATAGATAGAACACTTTGGCTCTGACAGTTCCCCTTAAGTTCTCATCCTGTGTATCTCATCCTCTGTCCCTTCAGGCAGTGCCTTCTTTTTCCTTTCATTGGAGCCAAGGTAACCATCAACTACTAAGGGGGAACACTGAACCGAAAGAGCCCGAATTCTGCTCAATTGCATGGTGTCATTACTCATTTGAAAAAAATGCACAATCAATTTGCTAGCTGCCTCTTAAGAAAGGGAACAATTGTTCCAGTGTCCCTTTACAATCTATCATGGCTCATTTCAGCCAATACACAGTTCACTTGCAAAGTGTGTGGGTAGCGAATGAGTTCTAACAAGCAATTTGAGTTAATGAAAATCTGTAGTTTTCAGATAATCATAGGAAAGCTGCATATCTAGACACAGCCTATAATAGCAGCTCAACATCCCTGCCTTTCAAAATATATCTATCATTCTTCCTCCCAGTGGTGCAGCAACAGGAGTACCAATTTTACCAACTGCTACTGGGCATATGGCTTTAAATGGCCTAGCACTGACACTTATTCAACAATGCTTGTTTCTTTGTCCCTTATTGCACCAGTGGAAGCATCATTATAGTGTGCTTATCACTGAGAAGAGGCTTTCATGCCTACAAGTTTATTTTGTGTGAGATAGCTGTGACTAATAAAAAGAACTCATCATGGGGCTCTGCTTTACCTTTTACTTGAGGACGCAGAAGTGAAGAGAGTTACCGAACTACAGTCAAACAACAATATCAAATAGTAAAGGTACACAGTAAAATATTTTTGCCATTTTAATAACTCAGGGAATGCAGATTAT
>NW_027318155.1:0-7104 GCF_032062135.1 Pyxicephalus adspersus | reverse complement strand
TTTTGGTCATTAAGAAGTTTAACGATGACTGGGAAAATTCTAGTGATAAAGAGTGTGATATTGCCAATATTGTTATTTTTAGGCTTGGTATACCCGCCAAATGAGAGAACACTTAAAAAAATAATAAGGAGAATATATATATTCATCTGGAATTCAAAAGCGGAAAAATTAAAAAGGATTACTATGCAGAAATCTATACAAAAAGGAGGGAAAGGGATCCCTGATATTAAAGAGTTTCTATGGACACATTTTTTTGTTTTGTGTCTAAAATCAATTATTAATGGAAATAATGACTGGTCCTTCTTGTTACGATACGAGATTGGTTTTATGATGCAGAGGAAAGGTTGGTACAGATTGGAGAAAAATGTGCCTTGGTGCTTGGAAATTCCGGGCCATTACAAGGTAATCGAAAAAACCATTAAGGTTTTGGATTTAGAAGGCAAAGATACAGAAGATTTACTAGATGCAAAAAGCATTTGGAAGGAAAAATGGAGAAAAGAGTCAACGTGTAAAATAGGTTTCTTCTCGGAAAAAAGAATGGAAGAAATCTGGGAGAAGGTTAACGCAAGGAGCTTATCAAATGAGTTAAAGGACTTAGCGCCTGGGGTGGTGCTCCTTTATTGGTCACCACACTGCTGCTATTGGGGCTGACGCTCTTGACCCTATTCAGACCCGGGGTAGGTACTCGACGACTGCGTAGTCGTCTTCTTCGTGGATTCTGTTTTGGAGATCGTCTTTTCTTTCATCTGACGTGTTACCGGCAGGAGGATTTTGCAATGGAGGATTTTTTTCCGAAGCATCCAAGAGTGGATGGTCCTAGGAGGGACTCTTTTCTTGAAGAACAATCAATGAAGGACACCATCAGGATCATGGTGGACCCGAGGTACAAGCAAGAGAAGGACTTGCGGTTTGTTTACAATCAAATTTTTTGTTCAAATTTTGGCTTAAATGCAGGAGATTTTAAATGTGTCCAAGATTTCTTTAAGAGGGATACATATGATTTTACTCTTACCAGTAGCCTTTTATGTGAAAAAGTGTTTGCTACTTACCAGGAGAGAAAGGGGGAGCAAGTGTTTGCTGGTGTAAGGGTACCCTCTTTTTCAGTACAGTCACAAGTTAGTGACGGTGCACATGTATAACTCTTTTATTTCTTGCCAGGAAATTGAAAACTTTTTGTGAGAATATTGTGATTCGGTTAAGTATTTGGGTGAATTTTTGCATTCTTTTGGTGTCTGGAATGGAAAAAGGAAATATTTAATTTGTTTTTTGAAAGATGAGCATTGTTTTGGGGGCATTTCAACACCCCCTCCCGATCTCTCGATTTCGGGGAGTCGGGGTTTTTTGTTTTTTCCTGGAATGGCGGAGTAATATAAAGGGTGCCAGAAAACTGAGGAGTGTGATCGGTGTACTGAGTGTGTTGATATAATCCATCAAAGAAAGGAGTGTCCTAGAGAAAAGGAAAGAGCAGTACAGATGATCGCAGGTGTAGAAGCTGAAGAAAAAAGAGGTGAGAACCAGGTAGTAGTGGAAGTAGTGGAGTCGCAAGAAAAGAAAGAAGAGGGGGGGGGGAGTGGGAAAGGTAGTGGAGGAGGAAAATAAGGAAGGAGGAGTGGAATGTAGTCCTTGTGGGTCTGAAGAAAAACAAAGCTCGGAGCCAGAATCTAGAGCAGACGAAACTGAGATGGAAAAGAGTGGTGACAAAGATCCTAATGTATCTTTGGGACAAAGAGGTGGTGGAAGAGGATCTAGGGAATGAAGAAATGGAGGTCAACCCACGAGTAAACAGAAAGGGAAGAAGCGGATAATATGGAGGTGGAGGAGAGAAATAGGAAAAGAAAGACAGAAGAAAAAGAGGAGGAGGGGTATAGGAAATTTGGCCGAGTGTTGCCAAAAAAGGGAGCCACAGATGAGAGAGGTGGGTGTGATGCAATTGGCTCTATATCATCGTCACATAAGTCGAATGAATGGCATAAAGGTGTCAAGTCTTCGGATGAGGGCAGTGGGAGTAGCCCTAGCCCTGGTGTGCAAAGACGTTCAATGGTCCAAATGTAGCATCCCTGAATGTAAGGGGCTTGAAAGAGAAGTGGAAAAGAAATGTGATTTATGATCAATTTAAAAATAATAGTTGTGATTATAGTGTTTTTGCAAGAATGTCACATAGGATTCCAATTGGCGTATCCAGAGCTGATAGAAGGGTGGGATGGATATGATGTTTTCTCTGGTAGCAATGAAAATAAAAACGATGGAGTTGGCATTTTGGTTGAGAAAGAGCTGGGAAATAGAAAAGACGGAAGAAATTTGCCATGGAAGGTTACTGGTAGCATATATTAGGAATGGAATATTGGAGGCGAGTGATATGAAGGATGCATGGGAGAGTGGAAGGAAGGACAAAGGAAACTTTTGGACATGAACAAATGGAAATATATTTTCTAGGATTGTATGAACGGCCTGTCAGATCATGGCATATCAGAATTTGTTTTAAAATTAGACACAATTGGAAGGAAAAAATCAGGCTATTGGAAATTGAACGTTCGTTTATTAGAAGGAGAAGAAATAAAAAGAGATTTTAGAGTAAAGTACCAAAGGTGGAAGGAGGGCAGGGGTAGTACAGAAGGAGCTTTGGAGTGGTGGGATACAATGAAGAAATATTGTAAAGACTTTTTTTTACGCAAAAGTAAGGTAAGAAGTAGGAAAAGAAGAGACTTTTATCATAATTTGAATATGAGAATACAAACCTGTTTTTTACTGAGAAGAATTGGTGTGGATACCGAAGAAGATTTGGAGGTCGCCAAAAAGGAAGTAAGGGAAATATTTGAAGAGAAAGGAGAACAGGTGAATTTTAATGCTAGGGTGAAAATTTTAGAACAAGATGAGAAATGTTCACGAAGTCGCAAAAAAGTATCATACTCCGCGATCATGGCGAGAGGGGGTAATTACCTTGATTTTTAAAAAGGGAGATAAAGAGGATATAAGGAACTGGCGACCTATAACCCTGCTTAACGCGGACTATAAAATCTGTGCAAAAATTGTGGCGTGCAGGTTAAAGGACATGATTCAGTCAGTGGTCGGAAGTGATCAATTTTGTGCAATTCCAGGACGACAGATAACAGATGCTTTGATTCTGCTAAGAGACATAATTTGGGATTGTAATGACAGAAATCAAAGTTTGGCAATTCTTTCGTTGGTCTTTGAAAAGGCCTACGACAGAGTGGCCCAACGTTTTTTGTGGAAAGTCTATGAGAAAATGGGATGCCCAGAATAAATATGGGACTATATGCAGGAAGTAGAAGCCGAATTTCTAATAATGGCGAATTTACTGATGGTGTAGAGATTAGGTGTGGAGTAAAACAGGGTTGCCCGCTATCTCCTATTCTGTGCAATCGAGCCGCTTTTGTGTGCTTTGAGAAGTGACAAAGTCATTAACGGGTTCTTTATTCCAGGTTGTGGTGGGGAACAAGTTAAATCCATTGCATATATGGACGATGTCTCAATTACAGCAAGGGATGAGAGAAGCTTGCAGAGGTCTTTAGTAGTGTTGTTCGAATTCGGGCCGTCCTAATGTTCGACCCGAATATGAACGTTCAAATTCGGGTAGACCGGACCCGAATTTTGCTGGATTCGAATACCCGAATTCGACCCTCCCACAATGCATTCAAACAACCGGGGACCTCCCCCATGATGCACAGTACCCTCCAATTAGAGCAGGGATGCCCCCTCCATCTTTGTTGTGGCAAACAGCCGATTGGCTGTCTGTCACTGCATGCCACACAGGCAGCCATTGGACTATATAAGGCCAAGGCGTGCCAGCATTTACCACACCTGACAGAGATTTGCTGATAGCATCACAATCTTTCTGTGCTGCTTGGCTTGCTTTCTTTGTCAAAGTGAAAAAAGTGCTTTACTTTGGTAGACTGTCACACTCACACTATTAGTCAGATAGATTATTGGATTGTACTGTATTTGTGCAGTCCTGAAATTTACTGTACTCAGACAGGTAGAGTGTTTCACTGTTTGATTGATAGATTGATAGATTGATAGATTGATAGATTGATAGATTGATAGATTGATAGATTGATAGATTGATAGATTGATAGATTGATAGAGGCAGGGTCCCCTCGCTGACTGCGTGCACAGTATCACACTTGTATTGAGAGACAGACACACAGACGAAGTGTATACTGCAGTATATAGTTTGTAATCTGTCTCATAATGCTGCCGCCTGCCCAGCTTCTGACTTTAGATGCCAGAAACTAATGCCGTCCATACTCCGTCTCAGCCCACCGCCTTCTCCTCCTACTGTAAATGATGCTGCCGCCTGCCCAATACCTGACTTTCATTGCCAGACAATAATGCCGTCCTTACTCCATCTCAGCCCACCGCCTTCTCCTCCTGCTGTAAATGATGCTGCCGTCTGCCCAATACCTGACTTTCATTGCCAGACAATAATGCCGTCCATACTCCATCTCAGCCCACCGCCACTTCCTCCTGCTTTAAATGATGCTGCCACCTGCCCAGTACCTGACATTAATTGCCAGACAATAATGCCGTCCATACTTCGTTTCAGAGCCCACCGCCTTCTCCTCTTGCTGTAAATGATGCTGCCACCTGCCCAGTACCTGACTTTAATTGCCAGACAATAATGCCGTCCATACTCCGTCTCAGTCCACCGCCTCTTCCTCCTGCTTTAAATGATGCTGCCGCCTGCCCAGTACCTGACTTGGGATGCCAGACAATAATGCTGTCCATACTCCGTCTCAGAGCCCACCGCCTCCTCCTTTTGCTGTAAATGATGCTGCCGCCTGCCCAGTACCTGACTTTAATTGCCAGACAATAATGCCGTCCATACTCCATCTTAGCCCACCGCCTCCTCCTCTTGCTGTAAATGATGCTGCCACCTGCCCAGTACCTGACTTTAATTGCCAGACAATAATGCCGTCGTGAAACCTGGTGGCTAATTTTTGGACCACAGGAACCCCCTCATGTCCCTCTCTGCCTCTACTCGGAGACCGTGTAAATCCGGCATGTTCCCTTGGCCGCCACATAAAATGGCCGTGCCAGCAACAGCAAAAAGACTTCCTTATTTTTTTTTTTACTTGTAAAGTGTTGTGCAGAGCTGGGGGAGTCTTGACATGTCTTTTTAAATTTTAGGCTGTGGAAGCTCTCCACCGACCTGAATAACAACCCGAATTTTTCCCACATTGACTTGGCTTGACTAATGGAGTTCAAATTCAATGTTCGATCACCCGAAGGCAGGGTAAAAAAAATACTGATATTTAATTTTGATACCACTTGCAATCTATCAACATAAATATAAAAATTTCTGTATTTCTGTAAAAATAATACAGATAATTAATTCTGATATCACTTGCAATCTATCAAAATGAACAGAAAAATTTCTGTATTTATGTAAAAAAAATAGAGATATTTATTTTGATACCACTTGCTATCTATCCAAAAGATCAGAAAAATGTATGTATTTCTCTACTAAAAATACAAATCAGAGGGCTCCGATGGGGATGCTCATTAAAAAAAAAATTAGCCAGTTACACAGCTACATTGCAAGTTATTGACCTCACACACAGAGTAGAGGTAGAGGTCCACTAGGGTGAGGAGTAGAAGGAGATGCCAAAGGCTGTGAACGTGCTCTTCTCATCAAGGTGTTAGCAGGCCGTGCAGCAGTGGACGACTAATCAGTACACTCTGCAGAGGGGGTGTTGAAGTCATTGCTGATCCAAGCCTTATTAATTTTAATAAAAGTGACTCGGTCGACATTTTCTGCGAAGAGCCGAATCCCATTGTCACTCACTACGCCCCAAGCTGCACTGAACGCTCTTTCAGATAACACACTTGGATACCCAGTAGCCCAGTGGGTCCTGGCTTTGCAGGTTGCAGATGTCCCATGCAGAGCACAGGTATTCCTGCACCATGACTGACTACCGCTGCTCAGTGTCATTGGCAATTGCTGCACGACTCGCAGCTTGCTTCTACTGAAAAAAAGCCTGCATAGTTTGGTTTAGACGACTTATGCCACCCGTGCCGACCTCTACCGCTGCTTAAAGCAGTTGTTTGGCTCCCATGGCTGGTGGAACTGCCATAGGGATCCCTGCTGCTGCTGGCAGTCGGAAAAGCTGAGCACAAGTCTCTTACAAGCACTTCTTGGTAGTGCTGCATTTTAGGTCCCCTGTATTGGGGCAAGATCAATAGCAATCCAATAGTCGTCAGTCTTAGTTTTAATGTGTTGAATGTGTGTATCTTTGGTTTTGCTCCTCCTCGGCCTGGTCTTGCCATCCACGGAACATGGCGCCTTGTGTTGCACAAGCTGCATGACCACTCATTTAAAAAGCCACCTTCCAGTAACCTGGCGTGAACACCTGGTGAAAGAACAGAGCTCTGTGCGACCACCTCCACCCAAGAAGCAAGCTCCAACTGCTCGATCCTCCTCCGCTGCCTTTCCTCCTTCTGCCACTACAGTTTCCAGTGCTGCTGCCAGGAATTTGGGTGTGGCATGTAGGCAATCATTACCTTTTTCAGGCTGCACTAGTATTGAGCAGCAGCTCCAACGCAGATCGGCTGCTGTCTGTGTCTCAGAGCCCACCGCCTCCTCCTCCCAGTCCCCAGCTCTAGATGCCAGACTGGACTCCAGCTCAACAGGGTCTTCTTTCCCCACTGATTCCTCCAAGCACAATCCCTTTCATGTGGTTCGCTATATAGTAGGTAAGTACAGATTGGAATCTCCCTCATTCCTATTCCTGAAATCGCGGCGAGTTAAAGTTTGGTCTGAATATCTGGATCGAGAAATTACATTCGAGGTCGCTGCAGAAAATGTGAGTTCCCAGTCACCGATTTAGTTTTTTACAGATGAATATGACGACCTTTATATTCAGCTGTCACCAACTCCAATCTACTTTGTAGAAAATATAGGGGTAGATAGATAGAAAGTTTCGCTGGCTGGTTCCCTCCATTGTCATCCATTACCTCATCCTAATCAGGTAAGTGCTGAATTATTTACAATATGCCCTGCAAAGCTAAATATTAGTTAAGCTGCGGGCAAAAGGCAAAAATGAAGGAATACTATATTATACTGTAAAATAAAGGTTCATGAAA
>NW_027318154.1:0-7105 GCF_032062135.1 Pyxicephalus adspersus | reverse complement strand
TCTATTGTGTGTACAATATCTACGAACGATCGTGTCGTTACCTCTATGTGCAGTATCGGTGCTATACGATCGTTCATATATATCGTGCAGGAACGTTCGTCGTTCGTTTTCCGACGATAATAATTGGAAGTGTGTACGTAGCTTTACTTTCCTACACTAAAAGGTTTATCTCACAAGTTAAGGGTAATTATACAGCTTAACAAGGAATGTGACAAAAGAAACACACAAAATGTGATTATTATGTTGAAAATCATTAAAATTCAAAGCAGTAGAACATACAAACCCTACCCAATACGAAAACAAATGCTGAATGGAGATGTTGGCCTTCAACCTTTCAAAAAGTCATGAGACAGCGCCTGCTTCCAACCCAAGTCCTCTGACTGACGTGAGGCCGCTTAAAATCACCATATATCTCTTTAGGGACAAGTTTTCATGTTAGCTGCTATTATCATTACATTGTACAGGGCTTTCTTATATACAGTATATCCTAGTTGTCAACTGTGCTTTAATCATTTTTGCCAAATTTTACTTACATCCTGTGGAGATTTCAATGCTGATTGACTGCTTTAGCTTTACTTCTCTTATTTATCTACCTAATGGTGCAATCTTTTCTGTTTTTCACCATTGCTTGATAATACAATGAGTAATGGATTCAAGTGACAATAATTTGTAAAAGAAACTCTAACAGGGAGAGGTTTGGCAACTGTCTTGTCATGGCTGTTGTGCTCCAGCATATTCCACGTTCTATATTGCCAGTATAGTACTTTAGGTAATACCTGGTCTCCAAAACACCATCCTCTTTCCATAGCTGTTTGTGGTTTGTTGTTGCAGCCACCTAGCTAATTCAGCAAAAGAACATGAACTGTTGTCCCTACTGCAGTGGTAGTTGCTGGATAGAAGAATAATATATGTGCTTAGTCCCATATGAGAAAAGTATTATATTTCTATATAATTTATATGCTATAGAGGAAGGGGTTGTTGAGAGTTTGGATTTCTGTTATCTGCTAGTTTCATGTCCATTACTTCCTTGCTGTGCAACTTTTTGAGTCCTGAAACCAGCAGTTCACAATACACAATATTCAACCAAAACTAGTGCAGTTTCTCCTTTTTACTATTCCTACTCTTTTTTTGGGTGGGATCTAAAAATTCTTTTATTTGGGTGGTCTACTATGTTATGTTTTGGTTTGCTACAGTATTAAATATTAAGTTTATTGTTTATAAAAAAATAAAGTGTGTCTCTTTTAACACTTTGCCCCATAGAAATATATAGGGGCAGCAGTGAATGATAACAGTACCGCTAAGTGCGGCCAGCTGTCAAATGTGCATATGCTGGTTCTTTAAGATCCAGTGCTATGGTGCAAATGACTGGACAGCTAGGTGGCAGCTGCCCCGAGCTGCATGTGATTGCCTGATCCCAAGGCTGGTCTGAACCTACCCTTTATAGTGCACTTTACACATAACAATTAGACAAAGATTGTTGCTTGTTTGTGTTTCTCTTATACGATACATTTTATTATTATAGCGTTTGTGCGTTATTTCTGGAAGAGGTAAAGTACCTATTTCTTAAGGTGAAGGTGTTGCTATCTGGAGCCCCTGTATTGAAGAGAGCTTGCAGATTACAATAAATCCCCTGTTTGCAATCCCCCTTTCCCTCATCATGGGCCGTCTATTGAGGGAGCTTGGGGGTTCGGTATTGGCAGGAGGGCAAGGCACTTGCATAACTAATTCTTTCTTTTTTCTGGTCAACCAGGCCCCTAATATTAGGCCCATGTAGGATGAAACATGTCAGAGCAGGTAGAACAGCAATGGGGATATATGTCTGTTCATGTCTATGAGCAATACAGTTTTAAAAAAAATGACATAATTGGTGTGCAGTTCAACATTACTTTTCAGAGGTTCCCATGGGCCTCCGGACAGAGGGTACATGCTACCTGGCCAATCTACATAACGCATATACTGTGTTATGCTAAATGTATGTAATTAGTATTTTATTTAATCTGGGTTTCTATGAATACATTTTTTCTCTGTCAACCCACACATATTTAGGAGTTTTATATATGTCTATCCTAATTTATTAAACTGCAAACTAATTGTGTCCCTTTCATTTGTTTGTCATGTTCTGGTAATCATTATTTGTTGGTAGTGTTTGGGCATGCAAACAATTTCCATTTCTTTATTTTGCATAATCTTTTGTTCCCTATAGAGATTTGGTGATGTCCCGTGGCCTTCTCTTCTCTGGAATAACATTACCATAGCAACCTACATACCAGTCACAGAATGCTCTAGTACCTCCTGCAGATAAAATTTGCACTTTCAGGCTCTAAACAGCACAAAAGGCAACAGTGGTAACCCTTAGCAACTGGTCAGCTTTAAGCTTACTAGAGTTAGCTACTATGTGATTGCTGGTTTCTAGGAGTTACTGCATTCTGTAGGTCTCTATGCGCTCTAAGCTCCTCAATTGTTTTCTTTTGCAGAAAGTCAAATAAAAATTATATGCTCATTCTGAATAATTTATCCCTGCAATGAATGCTTATATTCAAGTAAAAAACATATTCTCATTACACATGATTTTTTATGTGATTTTGTAATCTAAAATATTCTTTTGGAATATAGGTGGCTGTAATGCAAACAATCAAAACCATTCCCCCAATGTTGAGCAAAGTGATGAAAGATGACGGAAGGGTTGAGTGATTGGACATTTGTCCCGGGGGAACATTGTTCTGCCTTGTGAACTCTATTTGTCCTGGGAAAGAAAGTGCTTGGAAATACAAAATGTTACATTTGTCACAACAGGATTAAATGTAATATTTTTTTCCTCATCCAGAAGAAAAGTACAGCATGATGATATGATGATACAAACAATAGACATATAAATCAATAGTGAATAACCCAGTACTGGGGCTTTAAAGGGCAATTGAACAGTTCTCCAAACCAAATGGTTAAAAATGTATAAAAGCTCAATTTATTTTAAATCACATCATAAAACACATAGAAAAACAGAAAAACATTCCTAGCACCAATATAGATCTCCTCCTGGGACACCTTATAAGGGGGTGTTCCAAATTGTGACGCGTTTCATGGAATCTTAGTCCGCTTCCTCAGCAGGGGGATATCTATAATTACAATAATGATCAGTAATACAATGCTTTCACCTTTAATGAATTACACAAAACATGACTGTAAACATATCAATTTTTGTGCAGTGTATCAATTGCACGCATTAACCAGTATTTCATAAAAGTAAAAATTTGAGATTTTAGACAAATGTATATTGGGTGCAAATTGCCAACTAGGAGTCTCTCTCTCTTAAACAATGGACATAGACTGCAGTGCTGGATCCCTGGTTGTAACTCCTAAAGCCCATGTCTATGAGCCACATGAACCCTTGAATTAAGTGTATACAAAAGACTTCAGAAGATTGTGCTGGTGATTGGGTGGGAGAGATCAGAAGGGGGTAGCTTTGCTTAAATATAGGCTTTGACTAAAATTCTTTTTGCATTTTCTATTTTATTTTGTCTTACACTCCCCCTTCTCTTGATGGATAAGTATGTGATATTCTTGGATCAAAATTAACATCCACTATATTTAGGCTCCATAGTACCCCTATTTTTTTATTAAATAGATAGGATGATGTTTTACTATGAGATGGTCTTCACCAGCTGAAAATTAGACTGAGAGCAAGGATAGCAGTCAGGACAGTTTTTGTTGAATAACATCTTATTCAGGATTTTTAGCTATAGCTGTCTTCCATTTTGAACTGAATACATTTACTGTACATAAATGCTCAGGGTAGCAGGAAGAGAAACATATGCGAGATGGGCAAGCTCTGAATTAGGAATGGGCCCTTCCTAATTCAGAGCTTGCCCGTCTTGCAAACGTTTCTGTTTGATACAATCTGATTAAATATTTGTCTGCTTTTATTCTAAGCCAAAAAAAAAAGTATAACAGTTATATGTTTATGTTTTGTGATATAGCATTAGAATCAGAAAGGAGCTTCTTCAAAGATCTAAAGGATCAGATAATCCTAACAGCTAACACAGACATCTGCTTTAATACAGCCTCAGTATACTGTATGATCATATCTTATACTTAACAAAGGACTGTGACTGCTAAGTCTGTCATCTCCTTCTCACTTTGAAGAGTGACATGGTACTGGGGACTGTCATGTGATCATGAGCAGCTGCCGGAAACAATTCTAGAAAGTGGTTAGTGCTGATAGATTTGAATCATTGTTTTTTTAATGATCTTTAGTATTGTGTCCATTCAACTACATTTATATTTTCTCAAAAGATGTTAGATATTTAATATAAGGCAGTTAGAGCTTTTATGTTAAAAAGAAATCTGTTGTGGAAAATATAGGGGGGGGGGGAGCAATGATCTTCTTTTGAAAATGCTACTTGTCTATCATATGCGTGGTCTGGCATTATTTTTTTCTGCTAGGCCAAAAAAACCCTCAAGCTTGTGAGGGCAGTATTATGATTTGGGTTTGCTTCAGTTGGTCTAATCTGGGTTCAGCTATGTTATATGCCCAAAAATGAGGTCAGCTGACTACATAAATACTGAATGACCAGGTTTTTATATAAATGGATTTTTCCCTGACACCACAGCTATATCCTAAAATGACAATGCCAGGATTCATCAGGCTCAAATTGTGAAAGAGTGTTTTTTTTTTTTTTTTTTTAGAAAGCATTAAACATTGTTTTCAAACACAGATTGGCCACCTCAAAGTCCAGACCTTGTTAAGCATCTCTGGGTGAGCATCTTGATGAGCATCTCTGGGATGTGCTGGTGAAGACATTGCTCAGCGGTCCGACTTTCCCATTATCAATAGAAGATCTTGCAGAAATGTTTGTTTGTGATTGATTTGTAATTAAAAGTATTAAACCTTAGGACATTTAGCTACTAAAAATGATTAAAACATTTTGTTTAGTAAAAGTTTTCTTACTTTTAATGCTGACCAGGGAGTCCTAGCTGCTATAAAGCACAGCTTTTAGATAGCCCAAGTCAGTGGTCGCCAACCTTTCGGACCTCACGGACCACTAAATGCACAGACTCCGAACCGTGCATGCTCGGGAAGCTGCGTGTCACTGACAGAGTAAGAAACTTTCCCCATAGTGATGTCATGATGCCAGAACCCGCCCACTCTCCCATGGCAGGCTCAGAAGTGCTTGCCGAACATCCTCAGGGGGACAGTAGCACAGGGCTGTGGACACAACAGTTGTAACAAGTTGTAACAGTTGTTGTAACAAGTTGTGTCCGCAGCCCTGCGCTACTCTCCCCCCAGGATGCTTAGCAAGCAGGTCTGAGCCTGCGATGGGGGAATGGGCAGGTTGTGTCCATACGGGGGACAGAGCCACGGACCACCAAAATTTTCTTGTGGACCACTGGTTGGCGACCGTTGGCCTAAGCCACATCATGCAGTAAAACTATATTTATTCTGAGTTTACCAAGATCTGTATGCTTTACTTTATACAGCATTTGTCCATGGAAAAATCCTAAAGGTCACATGAAAGATTTTGTTGCTGCAACATATTGTCAACAGTAGTGATTTATAGCAATTTGTAGCTTCCTAAAACTTTAGTTTCACATAAAAAAAAACAGAAACCTCGATGTGACACTGCTGCAAAAAGCCATCAACAATGATGCAGTAACACATTATATGCTATTGTAGGTGACAATTGAAATAATGGCATTTTAAGGATGAAACACTGCAATCAATCTCAGAGGGACATTGCAATATTAAATCACTCACTGGGAGGTTTGGCTCACCAGCCTAGAGACAGTATTAAACATAGTAATAGATTTTTTTAGTGATTCTCTAGCAATTATTTATTGCTAATAAAAAGATTAAAGGTTAAATTGCAGCAATATACTTCTTTCATGTTATATGGTCACAACCACTTAATATCCACAACATCCTGTTCTGATGTGTAGTGAGGTTGAGGCTTAGTGTTCTTTGTAGATGATAATTTGCCACTCTAGCAAAGAACAAATCTAAAATGGCATAAAAGGTGCTTTTTTAACAAAAAGAAATAAAAGTAGAAAATAACAATATTTTATTACTTCCCAAAAAGGGAAATACCAGTATTAATAAAACAACATGTAAGTATTGTAACGGTCTATACACTCTATAGATATTTGTGGGACAAAACGATCGTTAATGATCATCTCCAGTAAAAATGTTGACAGGTGTCCTTCAATATTGGTGAGAAAATCGTTAATGATCAAATGCATTGAATTACTAATGACCATTTGTTAATGTCAGCTATTGTTATAGTTTGTGTATAACAATGCAGCAGTGGACCTCATGCTTGTCCACCTAGTTAGAAACCGAACAGGCTGTTCTACAAAAAGCCATTTGTACAGGCATTATTCCCAAACTGTCACCCGAAGCGATCACAATGATCATTTCAAGTGACAGTAATTGCAAAAATGTACAGTACTTAGCAAAATAAAGGGTCAGCTTATACTTCACAAAGAGAACACCAAAGCCAAAAGAAAGTTAACACTAGGATTCAATGACAAGGTGTAGCACAAAGATAGCACATTGGCTGAAGAAAGATGAGAGCACTAATGCTGTAACATAAGGACAGTCCACTGTATCTTTCATTATACATGGGTAACACTTCCTCATGTACCTGCAGTTTTAGTTCAGATACTGTGACTTTGTTACATAAATGCAGGCTCTCATGTGAAGGGTGGCCTTAGAATGATACAAGAATTCATTTCTAGATCAAAGATGCATCCTTAGATCTACACGATAGTTATAAAAAAGGTACCGGTAAACTGTTTTTTAATGTACTATAATATTCTCATAAACCTATTATGTAACCCATATAAACCCTTAACTGGTCCTAATTAACTCATATCTCTTATTATCCCCTTAAGCTAAACAAATATAAAAGTAACAAATTAGTCCAATTCTATAAATCTGAATACAGAATTAAATGCAAACAGTGTATATAACACATTTATGTTAGATATAGTAGGGCCATATGTCTGGCTAGGCCATGGCTTAAGGTGCGTACACACTTCCAATTTTTATCGTTCCAATCGAACGACGAACGATCGATTGGGCAAAAAATCGTTCGTAAAAAAGTAACCA
>NW_027318153.1:0-7114 GCF_032062135.1 Pyxicephalus adspersus | reverse complement strand
CTGAAAGGGGAGCTGTAGTTATATTAAAATATAGGATAAGTGGGGGACTCGTGTGGCTAACTCCCCCTAAAATTTTATTGCTGCAGAGCTATCACAAGATAAGAAAAATAGCTATAGCTATACCGTGCTACTCACTCACACATATCTGGCCAATTACCTTCTGTGAACCCTTATTTCTCAGGAACAGGGAGATGTAGGAATCTTAAGATGTATTAGTGCCCTGCTTAGTTATTTGCCACTGAATGAACTGATTTTAGGGAACAAAGTAGGTTAGTGACCTCCTAAAACTGGCAGGACGTATTGTATGGTGTAGTTTCTGCTATTTGGTGCTGGAAAAGGGAGCAAGGAGCTATATATACCTGACCAGCACTGTATGATAGATTTAGTTTTCTATCTTTCAGGGGGGCAGGAAAAACGTTGCATTAATTAAATGAGCATCAAATGCTCAAATGTGCAGATATTCATGTCATCTTCTTTTGGTGCATGTATGTTACAGTAACTAAAAACATTTCAATGTAATTTAATTTTAAATTAAAACTATTCTAGTTTTAAACATACATTTTTCATGTTTGCATTGCGGCCCGCAAGTTTTATCCCAATGTCAACAGTGGCCCCCAGATAAAAACAAAAAAGGCTGGGCACCAATGGTATAGATTGAAAAAAACAAAAGGAGAAGCTCAGAAAATAAGAACTCTGGCAGAAGAATGAAAAAGTAGTTCAAATCTTGCTGTGTGACATATGACACCCCTTATTACATGTGATGCTCTTATGTGACACCACTTTGTAACATTTGATACCCTTTATAATATGTGATGCCCCTATGTGAAATATGAGACCACTTATGACCTGTGCTGCCCCCATGTGACACCCCTCTGTTATATTTGACAACCCTTATGCCATGTGATGACCCCATGAGAGTTATGGCACCTACAATAACATGTGACACCCCTACAACTGATGACCCTTTGTCCATAATCGTTAGCAAAAAAAGTGCACAAGAACACGATGAACGAGGATTGTCACTGGAAACGAACGACCATCCCGGCAGATCTGATTGAGCGACGATCGTTCGCTATCTATTGTGTGTACGGTTGTTCAGTGATCGTGGATGGTTCTGCAGTACACTTTCTCCCACACTGCTGGCGGTAATGTTTAATTTTTTTAAATTTGTTTAAATTTTGGGCTCATTTACTAGCAATCTTAATAGTTTGGTTGTTTTTCTAAGGGTGGATTTAGAAAGCTGCGCAGCACCTGTTGGTTATTTAATAACCATGTTTAAAGCAGAAGATGAAGCATTATCATTCCAAATGGTCACACAGTGAGGAAATATTTAAAAGAAAGATGTGGGGAAGCTTTTTAACCCATAGCAACCAAACTTCTACTTTTTGATTCAACCCAAATCGTGACTGGGGTGTGGTTTATATGGGCCGGAAACATCTTTTAATCAATGCACTCTAATATTTGTGATCTCCCCTCTTTGTAAGTTTCCCCGTTTCTACAATGTGTTTATAACTCTTATTTCTTGTCAGTATATATGAGGTTTTGCATTTTGTTTTATTTCCTTTCAGGCTGCATAGCCTAAACTCGTAAGGGGTTCTGTTCACATCTTTCCAAGTGTTTGTGTTGTGTAGGTCAGTTAACTATTTACAGCATGGGATTCATTGAGAACCTGAAAGTTTTAAGGGTTTCCTTATATTTGTCCCAGTGTTTCCCGACCTTTCTATCATGTAAGAAACTGGGTGCTCCAACAAATCTAGAATGGATTTCTTATTATTTGATATTAGTTGGTAAATGTGTTTAATCCTGGACCAGATCCATTCAAGGCTGGATGCAAAGCGTGGCTAGGTGATCCACTCGGCTGTACAATCTGCATATTTCATTCAGCACCTAGCCACGCTTTGCATCCAGCCTTGAATCAGGATCCCTAGAAATCCCTTTTTGGAACACTAATCATTGCACATTGAGTGTACTGATTCTACGTATGAACCACCATAGTGGACTCTATCCATCCCCTAAGAAAGCCAGTTGGAGAAACACATCGGGCTTTGAATGGTATTTCTTTTTCAAACATTAGAGATTACTTTGTCTAGGTGAAGGGTCAGGAATCCCACAATGTGTATGGGATAGACCCAAATTAATATACCTAGTTGTATATATGCGTATGTTGGAAACCTATCACTGTTATAATATATTTGATTTGCCGCAAAAAAAAAACAAAAAAAACAAAAACAAAACCCTGCTTTCCTTTTTTCATTCAAATTTCCATGTAAAATATTAAAAAGGTTTTTGGATATTATGCCTAACATGTATGCAGATCACAGAATAAGGCGACCATAGATTTGGCCGTTTGCTTTGTTCAGAAATAGACTCACAATCATCAGGTTTTTGTCCCTTTCTGCATTGCGTAGCTGTTGGGTCAGCTGCTCTTCACGAACTCGTGTGGCATCTTCTAGCGTACGCATGATTTCTTGACTCCTATTCTTCTCCCGCTGAATCTGGCGCTCTGTCTGACGAAGAGCTACAACTAGGACACAAAACAATATATTCAGAAATACAAGTGCTCATGGGAAAATAAGCCAAAGGGGATGGCAAGTTTTAGGAATTCCAGTAAGAACTATTTGTGTGTAACAAAAAAAAAAAAAAATCACAAATGCGGATTAGCAAAAACTTCATAACTACTGACAGGTGAGGGGATCAACTTCAATGATGTCACTGCAATGGCACCTACAAGGGGTTGCATGTTCTTGGAAGCGATGTGTTGGATGGGCAAGGGTTAGAGTATCTCCTGTCTTCCCGGTATGCAGTGGTTAGTACTAAAAGTGCTCCGAAGAATGACAACACGTAAGCCCCCACTGATAAATGTAGGGACACAAAGGCTATCCTTCCCGATCTAATTCCATTGGAGAATGAATAATAATATTGATGAAAAACTTAAGGTGGCCATGAGAGAAAATTGTCAGAATTCACAGTGCAGCATAGCTTTCAGCATATGGAGTTGTTGAGCTGCAGACCAGTCAGTCAGGGTACCCATGATGACCCCTGTCAGCCACTGAAAGCACCTACAATGGGAACATGAGCATTAGACCTGGGCAATGTAGAAATGTAAAAATAAGGTAGCCTGGTTGAATAAGATAAGTTTTTTCCAAAAGGAGAGAGATTGGACGTATTTACATTGTTTCTCAGGGATAAAGATGGCAGCAGATACATCAAGGGAAAAAGGAAGGCCAGCAAAAGCAGTATTGGTGCCAGTTACACCACAGGAATCCATCAGACTTCTAGTGGATCAAAGTTTAATTCAGAGATATTTTGGTGGCACAAGGGGTGTCAGAAACAAATATCTGCAAGTGCCATATCGTGAGGACTCTTTCCCCACCCCTATCAGTGCTCAACCCACAAATTTTTTTTAAGCTGGGTGGGAAGAAATTGTAGGCGGGTGAAAGGCTCTGTATTGTGACCCAACTTATCAGTAACCACTCAAAAACAGCCAGGAGGTTGCTGAAAAGTGGCTGGTGGTGCACCCAGCTAAAAGGGACCGGGGAGAACATTGCCTATGTGACAGTACCTGAGTGCAGCATAAACAGCCAATCACCAGAACTGTCACCTGGAAGTGAACAAGCTCACCTATTTAAAGGTATTTTATCTTATGCAAAGTAACCATATGGTGTAATAGGGAGTGAATAGAAATGTGTCATAAGTAGGAACACCTCAATGAAAAAAACACTTTGATCTGAATGGACAAAGCATGTGTTTATTTTAAGGTGTCCACAGCTTACTTCCTTCTTCAAATACCCAGTGTTGTATTTGCTTAATGTGCAGGTTGTTTGATTGTACAGCTAAAGCTTTCCATTGAAAGCTATTTGACAGCCTCCATGGATGCTGCCAAGTTACATTGAAATTAAAGCAAAGCATCCTGTCACGTTTAAAGATAATGCACTGAATTTGTTTTATTAACTCATTTTTAACATTAAACTTATTTAACTTTAATGCATTCATCATTAAAACCTTAAGAGTGTGGAGACTTTAGAATTAAATTACACCTGAGTGTTTCTAAAGCACAAACTGAAAATAAATACTATTACACCGTTTCTTATGTATACAATAGATACGGTACCTGCTTTGGTATGTTCCCTCCTTGCCTCGTGTAGATGTTTCTCCATCTCAGCCAGTTGCTCGGTAGTCTTCTCCTCCACTACCCTAACCTTGGACTGCAGTTCTGGGGAAAAAGAAAATATTCAATTAAAAGTAAATAGGGCTAACACTGATCTACAATATATTGGAGGCTACCTGTTATTCATATATACACAATGCAAGGGCAAGGAGCAGATACTGAGCACAAAATGTAATGGGACCTCTGCCATCATTATACAGGACAAAAACCGAGATGACACTGAGCACAGAATGTATTAGGACCCCTCCGCTATAACTATTCTATAGGGAAAAAAGAAGGGATATATTATAGGGAAGAATTCCTCTTCCATTGCCGAGCATTGGAAGAATGTCACCCTAACAGATAGCCAAAAAGACCATTGGTATCAGACTGACCTGAGATCCACAAATTGGTCAAGGAACCTCTAGCACCCTCTGGAGGAACCCTAGGGTTTCATGAAACCCTGCTTGAGAAACACTGCTATAGAGGATGTACACATTGCTGACACTGAGCACAAAATATTTTGGGACCTCACTGCCATCACTTTTACAGGACACACACAATGCTTAGATTGAACACAGCATACATTAAGACTTTATTAGCTATTACTATAAAGTACAAATATAGAGGTCAAATTGCAAACAGAATGTATTAGGACCTCTCTGCTATTCATAAAGAGAATGAACACAGGGCGCAGACTGTATTGTGACCACCCTTCTATCACTATAATAGACATACACTGAGCTCACACTAAGTAGAATTTATTGGGACCACTCTGCTATTCCTAAAGCGGATGAACACAGCACAGATTGTATTGGGACCACCCTACTATTACTATATAGGACATACACACATTCTGCTTAGTGTATAGGAACCTCTCTGCAATTCCTATAGGGAGCATACACGGCACTGACATAAGGAAGTTCAGCACATTTTTTGGGAGAGAAGAAATTTCCCACCCACCCAGTTATAAGGTGTGTGGAGGCGGTTGAGGTTTGGTGGAAGGTAAGAGTTCTGGTTTAATTACGGTTGGGGGGCACCCAAGGTGGTGGTGAACCCGCCCTTCTTTTAAGTGGTGAACAGTGGAGGCCCCTGAGGTGGTGCTGTGCTGCTAGGGGGCCAGAATGGCATGGTGGTTTTGTGATTACAGAAATGTGGTGGTGGCGGCGGACTTTGCCTCTCCGGACCGGCAACCTAGTTGTTTGAGTTGATAGGGTGGTCAGTTAAGGGTTAATTTATAAGGATGTTAGCTAAATATGTTATTTAAATTGGAATTATTTGTTTGTTTATGTTATAATTTATTACATGATAATTTATGGTTATTGTTAAATTGTTAAGGTAAGTTAAAAACTGCACACCTGCATGCATTTAAATTGGCTGGCAAGCAGCCGTTTATTTTTTTGGGGTGGGCTGGCAAGGAGAGGTAAAAGGTTGGTAAATGGGGAGGTTTGAAGGGCACAGTACGAGCTACCCTAGTCATGTTATTCTTCTGACAATTGCTGGTATTTCCTGTAGAAGGAGTAGGGTGTGCAGCATTTATAAGTTTGAGCATCCAACAGTTGAACAAGTACATTTTAGCTTAAAAGGCTACATGCATCCAAACCCCAAATTTGTTCCTTCATCTAAATATGGGCAAAATAGCCAATTCATATACATAAAGGCATTTATCTGCTGTTACATCTGCTGCTACTCCATCAGGAGCCCATCATTGGAGTGTCCATGGGGGAGAAAAAAAAAATGAAATCTAAAGTGTGCAAACTGAACAGATCTGTCTGTATTTGAAATGACCACATAATGAGATTGCAATCACCACACCTGTGAATAGGACCTAAGAAGAAAACAATGGGAGAAGAAACAATCCGCTTATTAGGAGGAGAAATTGCGGAATCTGCATTTGTTTGTACACATCTTGTAACCAACAGGGCCTGAAGAACTATGAAATTCCTCTGTGCCTTGGCTGGGGGCATCCCCATCGTTTCTTTGGACTGGCTAGATAAGGTGCATATTGTTTTATTGCTGACTGATCATTGTGTAATTTTGGTTCTAAAGCTCAGTGAAGACTGCACCAGTGACTACCAATATAAACATTTCATACATTTAGGCAGTGGGCAAAAGTTGGGGGGGGGGAAATCCTAACTTTCTGAGGTGAGTGTATGTGGGGGAAGATGGGACTTGGAAAATGTAGGGCTGTTGTGGATCTTTTGAAAAAAAGATTCCTGGTTGTCATGAAACATATTAGGAGTTCTAACCTTTTGTTTTGACTTTACTTTGTCTTTTTTTGTACTGTGCCATTTCCTAGCTCTTCAGTTTGTTTTGTTTATTTCTACCCTCCTGTTGCTTCCTTGATAGTGTAAGAAGAATGGCTGTTTTTTGTCTTGTACAAAGTTTCTGTTAAAAAGTTTCTGTTAAAGATGAAGAACAGGGGAGGGGAAAAAAAAAAAAAAAATTCAACTTTGTGCTATCCGAATCACTACAGAAAGCCAAGCGGAAACCACTCTTTGAGGTACAAGCAATGAGTGCTCATTTTCATTATGGTAGATAGCCAGCAGCCCTGAATATGAAATGCTTGAAATGCTTTTGTATGTATCTTTAATAGTACTATGCTGTGCTCAAAGATATACGCTACATCCATCCAGTCTGGGGGGTTCCTTGTGGTGGTTTTATTTTTTCACTCACATTTAAAGTTTATTTATAGTTCTCCATCACCATGGTCTTTAAGAATGCTGGTTCGCTACCTGCTGACTCCTCAAGGGCACATATCACTGTCATCTTGAAACCAGAAAAAGATGCTACGATATGTGCAAGCTATCGCCCAATATCGCTACTGAATTGCGACATTAAGCTCTTTTCTAGCATTTTGGCGAGAAGGCTGACACCCGTCCTCCACCGCCTTATTCATTCTGACCAAAGTGGTTTCCTCCCATTTAGGGAGGCAAGAGATAACACTACTCGCACGCTAAATTTGAT
>NW_027318152.1:0-7120 GCF_032062135.1 Pyxicephalus adspersus | reverse complement strand
GGAAAGCTTCAGAAAGGTGTTGTACTTTTGCAGGACAATTTGTAGTGCTGTAGATATATTGGCACTTGTATACTTCTAATGCACTGCCAGTTTTTATATTCATGTTATCAGAATGTTTATTTGGCAAAGTTTTTGTTCTGAAATATTGGCATATATATATATATATATATATATATATATATATATATATATATGCCTTTCTTACCTCACGATAGGGATCAAACGGACAGCCAGGATGACTTGTAGTTGTAGGAGTTGTTGTAGTGGTTCCTGTTGTGGATGTTGTAGAAGTTCCTGGTGTTGTTGTAGGTTCTTTTGGTGTTGTGGATTCTGTTGTGGTTGTTGTAGTAGTTGTAGGAGTTGTTGTGGTGGTACCTGTTGTGGTTGTTGTAGTAGTTCCTGGTGTTGTTGTAGGTTCTGTTGGTGTTGTGGTGGATTCTGGTGTGGTAGTAGTTGTAGGAGTTGTTGTGGTGGTTCCTGTTGGGGTTGTTGTAGTAATTTCTGGGGTTGTTGTGAATTCTGTTGTGGTAGTAGTTGTTGGAGTTGTTGTGGTGGTTTCTGTTGTGGTTGTTGTGGTGGTTCCTGGTGTTGTGGTAGATTCTGTTGTTGTGGTGGTTCCTGTTGTGGTTGTTGTAGTGGTCCCTGGTGTTGTTGTAGGTTCTGTTGGTGTTGTGGTAGATTCTGTTGTGGTAGTAGTTGTAGGAGTTGTGGTGGTTCCTGTTGTGGTTGATGTAGTAATTTCTGGGGTTGTTGTGAATTCTGTTGTGGTTGTTGTAGTAGTTGTAGGAGTTGTTGTGGGAGTTCCTGTTGTGGTTGTTGTAGAAGTCCCTGTTGTTGTCGTAGGTTCTGTAGGTGTTGTGGATTCTGTTGTGGTTGTTGTAGTAGTTGTAGGAGTTGTTGTGGTGGTTCCTGTTGTGGTTGTTGTAGTGGTTCCTGGTGTTGTTGTAGTTTCTGTTGGTGTTGTGGCGGACTCTGTTGTGGTACTAGTTGCAGGTGTTGTTGTGGTGGTCCCTGTTATGGTTGTTGTAGTAATTTCTGGGGTTGTTGTGAATTCTGTTGTGGTTGTGGTAGTACTTGTTGGAGTTGTTGTGGTGGTTTCTGTTGTGGTTGTGGTAGTAGGTGTAGCAGTGGTTGTGGTGGTTTCTGTTGTGCTTGAAATTCCTGGTGTTGTTGTGGATTCTGTTGTTGTTGTTGTGGATTCTGTTGTGGTAGTAGTTGTAGGAGTTGTTGTGGTGGTTTCTGTTGTGGTTGTAGTTCCTGGTGTTGTTGTAGATTCTGTTGTTGATGTGGATTCTGTTGTTGTTGTAGTAGTAGTTGTAGGAGTTGTTGTGGTGGTTTCTGTTGGGGTTGTAGTTCCTGGTGTTGTTGTAGATTCTGTTGGTGTTGTGGATTCTGTTGTGGTAGTTGTTGAAGTGGTTTCTGTTGTTGTTGTTGTGGATTCTGTTGTATGACTACTTCCTGGTGGTGTAGTTGTGGTGGGTGTTTCTGTTTTTGTAACTGTGGTGGGTGGTGTAGTGCATATCCAGCTATTGACATCAACTTTACATTCAGATTTGCAGATTACAGTGAAGCACCAGGTTTGATTGAATACCCCACTCGAGATAATTTCACCTGAAAAATGGAAACAAACGATTAAATGTTACATATTTTTTATTCTCCATTCAATCGGCCTTAAAAACTTTATTTCAAAACAAACTTATCAGGGCAACACCAGGATAAGTCTACAACAAATCTCCAAATACAAATCCTATCCTATCTTAGAGGATAGAGGATTTGTGTGTGAAAATGTATCATGGGATATATTTGAAACACCTAAGGAGCCCTTAATTTATTGCTAGTTTGAAGACCAATCAGCAAAAGTAGATTTCTTTATCAGAATTATGGTCAGGAATAACTTGTCTGCTCATCCTTGCCCTTATTCCTGTTCCAACAGCCACAATACCCTCAAGATACCTTTAGACTTCAGATTGGGCCAGGTCCATAGTTCAAAACATAAAAGGATGATGAAAACATAAGGTTACTTTTGCGCATTGCAGGTTTATTTAGAAAAAAAAGCTCACAAAAGTACACGTGAACACTAGGGAAACCTAGTTGAGAATTCATGCTAACATACAGTATATCAGTGAGACCTTGAAAATCAATGAGAAAACTGTACTTTTGTAGATGTCAATTCTTTTTTATAAACTACCTGTGACAACCACATCTACAGCATGGTAATGTAAATATTTCTGGGGTTTTTTTTCTGTTTGGATAAACGTTTAAGCAACACTTGCGGATTCCTATGCATATTAAAAACGGTTTGTTGAAATTTTTTTTAGAATTTAAAAGAAAAAGTTAGTTGTATTTTTTTGTTACCTGGTAAATATGGTTTTCCATGGTATACACATACACATGGTGTGGAAGAACTAGTTGTGAACTCAGATGTAGTCGATGTTTCTTTTGTTGTGGTTATTGAAGTTGTTGTAGGTACGGGAGTAGTAGATGCCACTGTTATTAGAAGAAGTAAAGGTTAGTAACACACCACCTGTACTTTACAATAGTTTGTTCATGAAAGGAGAAAGGTAGATCCAGTAACAGTATTACAGAAAAGAACACAAATGCATGAATAATCAAATGAATAGTCTAAAAGCATTTTTTAAATATACCTTATAGTACATGACAAAATAAAAATGTAGTGCCATTACAATGGGTCTGATTTATTAAAGCTTTCCAAGACTGGAGAAGATAGATTCTCACAAGAGAACCTGGGTGATCCAGCAAACATGGACTGAAACAGGTTTACTATTATTCTGCCCTGGTCACCCCTGAGCTAATAAATACACCCCAAAGTAATATAGAGATCTGGAGACAGGGAGATGCTCTGTATGTATAAATGTATGTATATGTTCTTTCTTTAGGGTGAAAACATCCTTCTACATAGATACAGTGCAAGGAGTAAACATGAAAACATGATTCCCCTGATAATGGGGAAAACAATTACATAACATAAAAAATAACATAAAAGTATTGTTCTACCTTAAGTAACTACCAGTAAGTGCTATATATATATATATATATATATATATATATAGGTTTTTGTCCTTGTCCACTAGCCTTCCAATGTAAACAACAAGAAGTTTCTAAGCTGACTGAATTTGGTGTATTTTGTGGTATATTTTTTATTGTATTGTATATATTTTTGCACAAAAGCAGCTGCAGAAGTCAGGCATACATTGTTTTAGTTATTAAACTGCTTATTAGGAACATGTAAATAGTGAATATCCACAGCCCAGACTCAGGTACAGGACAATAGCAACCAATCAGAACTGATTCTACAATAGGCAGGGTAGATAAGGCTGGTATCTGAATGGCTGATATGAGTTAATCCTAAAAAATTGGCAGTTATTATAAGAACACTGCAATTGATTAGGACTTTTTAACTGTGTTTATACAAATGTCTGTTGATCTGTTTATTTCTTGCCAAAGACAACATAAGCACTGCAGATGCAGAAGGACTCTGCTGTTGAATAACACCAAACAGTATGGTGCTTTTACAATTGATTCCCTCTCCTCTTCTGGAAAATAGTAGTTTGCATAGCACATGGTTCATGGTCATGGGATTTCTTCTGTCTGCATTATGTCTATATCCTGCCCATCCCTTTTCTTAAAAAAATAAAGGCTAATAGTTTTTATCAGAACACATCTAATGTGCCAAAGGGGACAAAAGATAAAAGGCAACCATACATACAAAAAAAATATTTGACATAATTTTAATTGCATAGCATTGTTTTTACCTGTGGAAGTAGTAGTTGTTGTAGTTGTTTCTGTAAAAGGTGTTGTTTCCTCTGTCTCCTCTGTGGTGCACGGTGTGGTAGTAGGGATAGTAGTAGTAGGAGTAGTGGTAGTAGAGGTAGTAGTAGTAGGGGTAGTAGGGGTTGTAGTAGTAGGGGTAGTGGTAGTAGGGGTTGTAGTAGTAGGGGTTGTGGTAGTAGGTGTAGGAGTGGATGTGGTGGTTTCTGTTGTGGTTGAAATACCTTGTGTTGTTGTGGATTCTGTTGTTGTTGTGGATTCTGTTGTGGTAGTAGTTATAGGAGTTGTTGTGGTGGTTTCTGTTGTGGTTGTAGTTCCTGGTGTTGTTGTGGATTCTGTTGTTGTAGTGGTAGTAGGTGTAGGAGTGGTTGTGGTGGTTTCTGTTGTGGTTGGAGTTCCTGTTGTGGTTGTGGATTCTGTTGTGGTAGTAGTTGTAGGAGTTGTTGTGGTAGTTTCTGTTGTGGTTGTAGTTCCTGGTGTTGTTGTAGATTCTGTTGTTGTTGTGGATTCTGTGGTTGTTGTAGTAGTAGTTGTAGGAGTTGTTGTGGTGGTTTCTGTTGGGGTTGGAGTTCCTGGTGTTGTTGTAGTTTCTGTTGTTGTGGATTCTGTTGTTGTTGTTGTAGTAGTAGTTGTAGGAGTTGTTGTGGTGGTTTCTGTTGGGGTTGAAGTTTCTGGTGTTGTTGTGGATTCTGTTGTGGTAGTAGTTATAGAAGTTGTTGTGGTGGTTCCCGGTGTGGTTGTTGTAGTAGTTCCTAGTGTTGTTGTAGATTCTGTTGGTGCTGTGGATTCTGTTGTGGTTGTGGTAGTAGTTATAGGAGTTGTTGTGGTGGTTCCCGGTGTGGTTGTTGTAGTAGTTCCTGGTGTTGTAGATTCTGTTGTGGTAGTTGTTGAAAATGGGGAAAAAATTACATAACATAAAAAGTAACATAAAAGTATTGTTCTACCTTAAGTAACTAGTAGTAAGTGCTATATATATATATATATATATATATATATATATATATGTATGTATATATATATATATATAGGTTTTTGTCCTTGGCAATATGAGTTAATCCTAAAAAAAATGGCAGTTATTATAAGAACACTGCAATTGATTAGGACTTTTTAACTGTGTTTATACAAATGTCTGTTGATCTGTTTATTCCTTGCCAAAGACAACATAAGCACTACAGATGCAGAAGGACTCTCCTTTTGAATAACACCAAACAGTATGGTGTTTTTACAACTGATTCCCTCTCCTCTTCTGGAAAATAGTTGTTTGCATAGCACATGGTTCATGGTCATGGGATTTCTTCCGTCTGCATTATGTCTATATCCTGCCCATCCCTTTTCTTAAAAAAATAAAGGCTAATAGTTTTTATCAAAACACATCTAATGTGCCAAAGGGGACAAAAGATAAAAGGCAACCATACATACAAAAAGAATATTTGACATAATTTTAATTTCATAGCATTGTTTTTACCTGTGGAAGTGATAGCTGTTGTAGTTGTAGTCGTTTCTGTAAGAGGTGTTGTTTCCTCTGTCTCCTCTGTGGTGCACAGTGTGGTAGTAGGGATAGTAGTAGTAGGAGTAGTGGTAGTAGAGGTAGTAGTAGTAGGGGTAGTAGTAGTAGGGGTTGTAGTAGTAGGGGTAGTGGTAGTAGGGGTTGTAGTAGTAGGGGTAGTGGTAGTAGAGGTAGTAGTAGTAGGGGTAGTGGTAGTAGGGGTTGTAGTAGTAGGGGTAGTGGTAGTAGGGGTTGTAGTAGTAGGGGTAGTGGTAGAAGGAGTAGTGGTAGTTTTGCTTGTAGTTGCTGTGGATGTTTCAGTAAATGCGGTGCTGGTGACTTGTTTCACAAAAAGAGAAGAACATGGGTTAGTCATATACAATTACTCATACTGGGTTCACACCTTTTGTCATTTGTGATGCATTACCACATGTGCACCAATGCACATGGCTTAACATGCTTTGAATAAAGGTAGCCTATTCTTTAAGTTTTATGTCAAGACACCCTGATTTATCAAAAAATGAAGATTACCCTTTATACCATTGTAGTGGTACAAGGCACAGTATGTACATGATTAATCTACTGTATTGTGAATGGCAACACACCACAACAGGTTCATTGCTGTGTGTTGTGGAATCTTATAATTGGTCAATCTAATGCACAAGTATACACAAGCTATTCTCTTCTACTCTAGTACTAAAATTAAACTTTGCAAAAAGCTCTCCCAACAAAAGAAGATAATACTATTCAATAAAAGCACATTAATGATGTAAGGGTTTGTGGAAGGAACAACTGAGTGCAGAGAGGGACCAGGAATCCAACATTCTCTAAAATGGGAGATTTAATTTTTTTTTTAAAAACATGAAAATTCTTTTAAGGAGAGTTCAACAGGTTTTGAAAATTATAGTAATGTGGGTAAATTAAATAGACTTATCTTATAAGCCTTTATGAATTGAACCTGTTTTCAGTAATGTATTGATAATGGTTGAAAGGTTCTAAAAATCTGAAAAATGTCCTAGTAGACAACAATAACATATAAAATTTCCCCTTTTTCTCCAGAATATGAGAACTTGGCTTGGTGCTATGGGTAACAAAAAAGATTATTCCTTAAAAACTTATTTTGTCAACATTTAATTTACATATTTTGTTAGTAGTGGTATAAAAGGTGATCTATATCTCTTGCAAGATTTTCATGTCCTCAGAAAATGTATGTATATGTGTGTGTTTCCCTATTTGTACTTATCTATAGTTTTTTTTCCCTATGTGCCTGCTTTGACTTGTTTTTGTCATAGTTAAAGTATATATATAACTATTTATAATTACCTTGTACCCCTGAAGAGCTTGGTCCCTCTGTTGTCTTTTCTGAAATAATAGTGGGTGCTGTATATAAAGAAACAATATTCCATTAAATATAAACGGTTAAAACTATTAAGTAATCATTGCACTGAATTTTAATTAGCATGATTTAGGGATGATCTAATTTAAATAGCTAACCTTAAAGGCAAACAATACTAATTTGAGGTAGTGTATGATTATATGATTAGTGCTTAACATTTTAAGCTTTTGTTTTATGTCTATCTGTTATCTAAATTCTTTTTTCAGTCTTTAATTTACAAATAAACACATTATAAAGAATTTCCTGAGCACTGTGGGTTAGCTATGGAAACAGTACAGATTTAGAAGTCTCCCTAAAGCCTTGTTTTGTTAAATAAATCTTTGGTCTTTGATGAACTGTTGATGATTCATGTGTGTATGAAAATAAATGCTTAAGCTATTGCTTTAACAAATAAAATACTATGGGCAGCTAGTGATTTGACAATGGGCTTTGTAAAGGGCTGCATAACA
>NW_027318151.1:5043-7123 GCF_032062135.1 Pyxicephalus adspersus | reverse complement strand
GCCAACATATTACGCAGCGCTGTACAAAGTCCATAGTCATGTCACTAGCTGTCCCTCAAATATAAAAAAGAAAAAATACATTCTGGCAGCAGTTATTAATGGCTCTATAATTGAGTTTATACGGTTTCCATATAGTTTCCAGTTATAATACTGTAAAATATCTTCTTCACTCCTGACAACTTTGCTTTTACTACCACAAATCCCAGGACATACAAACTCTAGGTAGTGCAGTTTTGGACCTTACCTACAGAGACACCTGCTGATGAAATCTGGTATTGCAGTACAACCATACACATGAAAAGAGAATTTGTATGGTGATGAAAAAATTTTAAGCAGGGATCTGATGTGAATACCCGATGCAATTTATATTAGACATGATATATAAGTCTAAATGTGTTATTTGTTGAGTCTATGCTACAGGGTAAATGAGTACAATGACAACCAAAGGTCAAAACAGGTCAGTTATACTAACTAGATCCAGGTCAGCATCTGAAAACCTAAAGATAGATGATTCCCTATAGCAAATATGAGTTAAGCATTGTTTGAGTTCTTTATTCTTGGAATGGTTGAAGTTTGAATGGGACACAGCATCAAATAACAGCTTGGTGTTTTATGTCTTTAGAAGAGCAGAATTTCCTCCATGGCACATGAAAAGCAAATATTTCTTAACAGATGTCCACCTAAATTAAATCATTCAACCTTCTCCCAAATTGGAGACTGGCCATTATTGTTCAATACGTTCAAGATGGCATCACATTCACTTGCCAAACATACATATTGCAGGTTGCAGACACCTTGAAATGTAGAATGTAGAAAGAAAGGAAAAAGGACGTGCCTGATGAGATGAAAATGGATTAGTGAACTGAAGGTCACCTGCAGAGCTCAGTCATCATCATCACTTTTTTCATAGAGTCTCCTTAATAATCTTGATCAACACCAGCCGTTCTTCTATCTCCATGATTCCTGATTAAATAGTAGACAACAATCGTATATCCCTAACATCAACCCTCCCTATAACCCTAAAATAACCCTCCCAGTAACCCCAACATCAACCCTCCCAATAAACCTAACATTATCCCTCCTAGTAATCCTAACATTAACCCTCACCATAACCCTAAAATATCCCTCCCAGTAACCCCAACATTAACCCTCCCTATAACCCTAACATTAACCATCACCATAACTTTAACATTAACCCTACCTGTGACCCAAACACTAACCCTCCCTATAACCCTAAAATTAACCCTCGCAGTAACCCTAACATCAACCCCCCCTATAACCCTAACAATAACCCTCACCATAACCCCAACATTAACCCTCCCTATAACCCTAACATTATCTCTCCCAGTAACATTAACAATAGCCCTCACCATAACTAACATTAACCCTCCCTGTAACCCAAACACTAACCTTTCCTATAACCCCAACATTAACCCTCCCAGTCACCCTAACATTAACCCTCACCATAACCCTAACATTAACCCTCTCTATAACCCCATTACCCCCCTATAACCCTATAAATACCCTCCCAGTACCCCAATATTAACTCTCCCTATAACCCTAACAATATCCCTCCCAGTACCACCAACATTACCCTCAGCATAACCCTAATATTAACCCTCACCATAACCCTAACATTAACCCTCACATTACCCTCCCTATAACCCCATTACCTCCCTATAACCCTATAATTACCCTCCCAGTACCACCAACATTAACCCTCATGATAACCCTAACATTAACCCTCACCATAAAACCCTAACATTAACCCTCCCTATAACCCTAACATTAACCCTCACCATAACCCTAACATTAACCCTCCCTATAACCCTAACATTAACCCTCCCAGTACCCCAACATTAACCCTCCCTATATCTCTAAATTTAACCCTCCCTATAACCCTTACATTATCCCTCGCTAAAATCATAACACTAACCCTCTATGTAACCCTAACATAAATACTCACTATAACCCCCAAATAACCCTTCCTATAACATTAAACCTCCCAGTACCCCAACATTTCCCTAGTGGCAAAACTTGATGGACTTATGCCTTTTTTCAACCCGACTATCTATATAAC
>NW_027318151.1:3344-4906 GCF_032062135.1 Pyxicephalus adspersus | reverse complement strand
CTATAATTCTAACATAAACCCCCCCCCCCTATAACCCCAACATTATTCCTCCCTGTATACCCCAACACTAAGTATCCCTAAGATAAGACAAACCCTTTGTTTGCATAGTCACCTTTCCTGCTGTAGAATCCTCTGTGTCAGTAGCAGTGCCAATCCAGCACCAGAATCTCCGGCTTTGTGTCTAATTTAAATGTTGGGCTTTTTCAGGGGCTAAATATTAGCTTCCAAATGATTACCTTGAATAATGTGACACATAAATGTAAACCCTAAATAAACAAAATAGGGAGCAACTTCCCTGCAGATTGGATTCATCTGCACATTATGATTCGACTGCGTCTATCAAGTCCATCATATCCAAAACAGAATCATTGAAGCAAAAGTCCAGAATCATTTTAGTTCACAATTGTTCAAACGTTGCATAAAATCTTTTCCTTAAAAATGTAAAATGTCTGTTTGCATAGAACACCACCATCAATAATTCACAATAATGGAACCTTTACACGTATCCTTACATAACTTCCACAAAGCTCCATCTCAATTTGAGCAAAAGTCAAGGTTTCCTATCAAGCCCGGGCCTTGGAATGAATTTTTTGTGTAAAGTAACCAATTAAAAACATGACGGGGGAGGGAGGGGGTTAATGGAACAGACAGCTCATTGGGCCTGATTTACTAAATCTATCCAAGACTGGAGAAGATACACACACTCATCAGTGAACCTAGGTGATTCAGCAAACCTGGAATGGAACTGTTTTTTAAGAAATCCATTCCAGGTTTGCTGGATCACCCAGCTTCACAGATAAAAGTTTATCCTCTCCAGCCTTGGAGAGCTTTAATAAATCAGTCTCATAAAGTCTGGTGATTCTTCTTTGTAGCCGACAATGAATATCCACCTATATTACCGGACCAGGGGCACCTATGGTACGAACACTGTGACTACTAGAATGGACTAGTACAAGTTTTATATTTCTGTTGTAGACATGTTTATTCATCTTTTTTACACAATATAACAAAATAATACATATCTAACTTTTGTGAAATCACCCGTAAGGGAGAGGATTATTTCTTGTTAATTCTTGATTTTAAAGTTGCCAACCGCTGGGTATTAAAGACTATTAGCTAATTTCTGATTCTCTGAATAAGTGAAAAAAGGGGTGTTTTATGGCAAAACTAGATGAAGCAGTTTATTTGTATCAACAACCAATATTGTATTTAGACACACTTGAAGTCCGTGCATAGTATATTACATATTTCCCATTATATAGATGGGGATAATAAGTAGTGTTGATGTTCGAATTCGGGTTGTCCCTATATTCGACCCGAATATGGCTGTTCGAATTCGGGTAGACCCGAACCGAATTTTGCTGCATTCGATTTTTTTTTTTTTTCATTATTTATTTCGTATCTGTTTTTTATTTTAAACTTGTTTTTTTTATTTTTTACAGATTATCCGACAATGACATTATGAATCATAATGTCATTGTGGGATTCCTGGACCGTGGGAACTGTACGGTCACAGCTAATTGAAAGCAGGTGCCTTCAATTAGCTGTAACCGCAGGCAATA
>NW_027318151.1:887-1278 GCF_032062135.1 Pyxicephalus adspersus | reverse complement strand
TTTATGCAAACACACCATTATGGGGACTCACAGGTGAATGTGTTCACAGGTAAGTATACTTGGGAGACTTCTTAAGGTCTCGTAATATGTGGTAGTTTGGTATTGAAAATTTCATATTGTCTCTAAATCTCTACATGAACTTATGACAGAGATCTTCTAATCCCGCAGGTCTTTGTTTTGTTTTGCTGTTATGATCAGTTTTTATTCTGCTTTGTACAGGCCCTGGCTCTCTGGCTGAAGGATTTTGTCCAACCTTATCTACCTAGGGTTAAAACGTTTCATTAGAGCAATGAATTAAATAAAAATCCTGCAGTGGAGACATTTGTTCCCTATGAGAGCTATGACAAGAAGCGAAGAAAAATCTCCCCAGTGGGAAAGAAGCAGCAAAAAA
>NW_027318151.1:0-765 GCF_032062135.1 Pyxicephalus adspersus | reverse complement strand
CTCAGTCATCATAGCACTCAGAGAGCAAACTGTAATCATTTTTGTACAAAAACTTTTATTCCCTCTCATTGTCCACTATTATAGATCCCCCTATGTAAAACACCTCTCCTATATGGCACAATATGCTGTTTTCAAGGCAATTAGATGCCTACGTTATTTGAGAGCACTTGCTATTTCTGAACCCCCTCTGGGTAGTACGTTCCTGTCACTTTTTTTTCTAGCTGCTGCAATTGAAAGTTGATGATATTCATAAGTGGGGGAAGATATAAGGACACGCAAGGTCAGACTGGGATAGTACAGATGATACAGCTCATGCAGAGACTTATTATTGGTATGGAATTGTGCAGTGCGGAGCCGTGTTCCACTTACAGTAAAGCTTGCACAGCGTACTAACAAATATCTATAGAGGACAGAGTGGCACTAGATTATGTCTTCAGGACAAGTGCAGCAGTGTATTAAGTATTGTGACAGACTAGTAATAATATGATCCACATTTGTGATATTTGTTAAAATGGCATCATTACTTGTCTCCCAGAGGGGAACCCCTGGGTGGCCAGGAGAAGAGCAATTTATGAAGAATGGAATACTGTGTATGGTTGTAGACCTCTGTCGCCCTCTTGTGTTAGAAGTAGAAATAGCACATGTTGCTTTCCTAGATTTCATGCTGTAGTAATCTAATAAAACCTATAAAACATCCAATCAGCAGCTTAAGACTGCCGCCCAAGCATCATCCATGATTTAAAACTAATTTTTAAAAACAAGCAA